>NW_010141023.1:3806-51342 GCF_000699245.1 Pterocles gutturalis
GCAAGACCTCTCCGCTCTCTTGCACAGCGCAGTGTCTGCGGGGCAGTCTGGCTCTGCAGAGCTCCAGCACAGGCTTTAATCCCAGCGCAGAGGTTTAAGTGACTCGTGGCTTTGCCTGTCACCTCCACTGCACTCCCTCGTCCATCATCACAAAAGCACAGCTGACCTGGAGCTCTCGCTGCCTGTCCTTTTCAGGCTGTTGGGGTTGCGGATGAGTTTGTCCAGCATGTTGACGATCTGTCCAAATTTAGGCCTGTCACTGCGTTCCTTCTGCCAGCAGTCTAACATCAGCTGATGGAGAGCAATGGGGCAGTCCATCGGGGGTGGCAGCCGGTACCCTTCTTCAATGGCTTTAATAACCTATAAATGGCACAATTAGGAAGAGATTACAGAACATCAGACACTGCTGGCATCTACCAGCTAAGTATCATTTATCCCGGGGCGATCCAAAGCATGGAAACAAATCCACAATTAAATGAAACAATGTGGAAAATTGCACTCAGATTCAGGCAGTTGGTGGTCTCAGAACCGTCATTTCTCCTCAGTAACTCAAAACTTTAAAAGAGTACAGCATCCGAAGCAGATGTCAGATACAGCAGGGCAATGTATTGCAAAAGAGCCCATGGGATACAGGGGTGACAAAACAGCCCAGGGTAGAATTAAACAACTGCCCTTGTTGGACTGAGGGCTGTAGAAGCAACAGCTCTAAAGCAAATCTTTAATATCTATCAGTTTTAGGTGTGATACATTGAAGACCAAATTATCCCCATCATTTTTAGGGTACAGCAGATCACCGCCTCCTCCCACTCCTCCATCAGTAACACAGGCCTTGCAGAGAACCTGCTCTTTCACCACTGCAAGCTCTGAACCAGGAAATGCAGAGATGGGAACCCTTTTGTGCAGCTTCATCAAGAAAGTTACAGAAGTCCAATGCAGCAGCTTAAATATGCATTTCATACTTAACAGAAACCAGAAGATCTGACAAGCTGAAGTAATTTCAAACCCTCCAAAAAGGGCTCCAGAGCTCAGTACTCTGATGGCTTCTGAGCTCTCTCAGGAGAAGGGGACGTGACCAGATCTCAATCCTGATATGACAGGGACACGACCCAGAAGCCTTCAGATCTTAATTAATCGATATGACTTTGCTGGCAGGATTCACCATGAGACTTTAGACCAGGAGTGCACAGAGACTGAATTATTGCACTCAATTCTCTCATTCTGGTCTTGTCCAACTAGTGGCTAAAATCCACCGGGAGGACAGGGCGAGGGATGTGCTTGCACTATTAGCAGCTATTCAGTGACCACAAAAAAGTGTCTCTCACTACTCCAGAAAGCATGACAATCCTTTTGATTTCTCTTGATTCAACAGACATTGAGAATAATTTGAAATCCCCTTCTGCTTTGTTGTGAAAAGCACTGCTCTCATCATCATTAAGGAGAAAAAAATGGTATGTCTATGCCATGTACTAGAAAGAGGATGCAAAGACAGTAATACTGGCTTTCACTGTCCTGTGCAAGCCAGCTCTTCAGCACGGTCTGGCACCACACACTAGCAGTTACACCCGCCTAATATGCTCGCTCTGCATTTGTAGCACTGGGCTCCACTGTGCTGTGTAGACGAGCCTGATATAGCTGAGACACATCTGGTGTTTTATTTTCTTGCTAAATCTTGATGACTTCCTGTTAGCAAAGGAAGGCAACATTGGGTGCCAGAAGAGACATTTCACATCAGAAGGAAATTAAAATTATATCCCCCGTTTAGATTAAATGCCATCCGCATCTAGGCACTCTTTGAAAATGTTCAGCTCTACATAAGAAAGCAGATGACTTGTAAAATGACTTAACCACTCTCATGACCATATATTCAGATTAACATTTTCTTCTTCCTTTATATGTTTGTAAATCCTCTGGGAAAAGAATTATGGATAATCTATGTCTCATTTTCACTGGGATTTTTTTTTTCTATTTAATAAAAATTCTATTAGCAAAAGCTCTTATTAGCATTATTATTAAATACTCTTCTGGAATAGCAGACATTGTGCATGCTCCCTCTTGGAATACACTGAAGTAGTCCAGATGGTACGGTTAAACAGGACATGCATAATTTAAGAATGGTCATTTAGGAAAGCTGCTTTTTAACGTCCTCAGGGGGCAACTATGCAATTGTCACAAGGATGCTCTGACTGATAATCAGAATTGGATTTCCTATGTGTTACTTTAGATAACCTACAAGAAATAAAATCATCTGGAAGAATTACAAGCATACTGGGGCTTGAAGAATTAACTACTAATAGGAAGCCCCACTAAATTGAAGTGTTTTTGCTTAAAGACTTTCAATAAAATTTAGATTTAATATCAACATTCAAATCGTCCCCTTCTTGACAGTATTACGATCTGACAGTTTAAATATATTCATTTCCCTTTCCTCCATTTTTCTTTGTTATTTTAATTGCTTATAATATTTTTCCTAAAATAAAAAAAAAGAAGAAAAAAAAAGGAAGGAAAAATGATACATGCGCAAGTTACAGAGCCTAACATGAGAATCCCCTATTTCCTGACCATAGACCAAGCTTGAAGTATTCAAGGAAGTCTTAGTTCCAGAGAGGTTCCCTGAGAAAACAGGAATCTACCACACACGATACCCCTTTAAAAACCTGGAGTAAATGTTTTATAACCATATAGCAACTGAAACAGAAACACATCGGCAGACATCTAAGGACAAAGATAGAGGCATGGAGGGAAAGGGAAAGAAAAGGAAGAGGAAGCTCAAGAAGGAGACTCACATCTTGATTGGACATATCCCAGTAAGGTCTTTCTCCATAGGACATCACTTCCCACATGACGATGCCGTAGCTCCACACATCACTAGCTGATGTAAACTTACGGTAGGCAATTGCCTCTGGTGCAGTCCACCTGATGGGGATCTTGCCACCCTGTCACAAATAAAAGAAACCACAGGCTAGTGAGTCACTGACCCAGTAATGTGCACAGCCGCCACTCTTCTACACTGCCATTAAAAACACAAAATGGTTTTCTGTACGCAATTCCAGAATCCTTCTTTAAAAGGCATCCACTTTCTCTTTTTCTTGCCATAAAACTGTCAGATCTAACCAGGAGGCAATGCTGCCCATCTGTTTTCTTTAGTCACAAGGAGACGAACCTGTAAATTCTTAAATCTATTTTTATCAGCCCCCAAGAGATCTCTGCTTAGGACTATGCTGAAGTACGAGAACAAGCCAGGGGTTTTACAAAGTATATATTAGAGATTTAGTTGACAAAACAAATAAGTACGCTGTTAATTACTATTTCCTTGCTTGCCTGCCTGACCTGTTTGGCCTGTTTCAGAAAAATGGGATTATAAACGTTTTGCTTTTTAAAAAGGTAAAATAAAGAGAGGATAAACTGGAAGATTTATGAATACTGTGGTGTTTCCCACGGGCAATATCCCAACTCCTACCAGAGATGTGAGAAGGCAAGCAAGCCTCTGGGCTCTCCCAGTCCCTGTGAGAGGAGTTCAACACCAGACCACAGTACAAGGCTGCTTTTGAGGGCTGCTGGAGAGAGCTGCCTCTTGCTACAATACTTCTTTTTAAACAAATAAAAACACTTGGGCATCTGATTTGGGCCACTGAGGTCCTGCACTGTTTTAAAAGGAACTCACTCCATCCTGTTTATCTGATTTTGTCTTAGCTGAGTGATCACAGGCCAGAGATTTCTCCTTTTGTGTATGCTAATATGCAAGGTGTTTTTAATTGAGCTTTTGGTTCCCTGCAGTTCCATCTGGGGAACGACTTAAGCTGAACAAAGGTTTTAGGGTTTTTTCATTTGCTTTTATGCGTTTCTGATTAAGTTTATTTTGGTTTTTTTCTCAGCAATCTTCTTGATAGTTTTTATCTATAACTCAGTGCAGTGCATGCATACTTAATAGTTTATTGTTCTAATGTCTCTCTCAAGTGTTTAATATGGACTTGTTCCAAAGCCAAGTGAAATCAAAAGGGGTCCTTCTCCTGGCTTCCTTGGCCTTTGCATCAGGCCCTTTGTGAGTCAGGCTGTAGCAGTACGTGCCTTGTGTGGCTATAGGATGCTCTCTCTCACTTTAATGAGTTATACTACTAATAGGGAGATGAACACACCATTGTCTCAAAAAAGGATGCTTTAAAAATTGCATGTGTTTGCATAATCCCTGGTTATGAAAAAGCTCTATTCCTCCTTTCAGACACAGATGCATGGATGTTGTTTATACATGGTTGTCATTCTAAAAATTGTCAATAAGCTCTTTTTGTTTAGCTGCTCAAGTACAGTGGAGTTCATCCAAATTTTCCTGATCCTTCATTACTGATACCAAATGAAGACAATGCACTGTAAAGCAAATGTCATTGATTCCCTGTAGTTTATTCTCAAGAGCAAACATAATACTATATCTCCACTCATTAAATGCAAAGGGAAGCTTTTCAGTCATTTCTGTCTTGCCCTTGTGTGTTTGTCTAAACTTTGATTTCCCTGAATACAGCTTTTCAGACCTTTGCTTCTGCTTCTTCCACTTGCCACCTTTATGAGTGAGAAATACCAACGCTGGCCAGCATTAAATACTACATGAGTCTATCCTTCCCCGTAATGAACTGTGAATCCATTAAAGGATGAGTGTTGGGATTAAACTGCAAAATCTGAATGCTGCAAACAAACTCTGCACTAGGGAGAACAGATGGAGAATGGCAGATATTTAAAAAATGAAGAAAATAAGCAATTAAAAAAGGAGACTTTATAAACTCTGACTTTTTTTTTTCCTCCATGTGCATGTTAATTACAGAGGTATTGGTACAAAGGCCGGTAATGGTTGGGATGTTGTTTTGTGGCCAGAAGTACTTGCATTAGTACTATTCCACATGTAGCATATTAAAACAGCTTTAGCAAAATTAGTTAACAGTGGGATGCTGAAACATAGATAAAATGGGGAAGGAACAAAAAAATGGGAATGCAGGCCTCATACTTTTCCCAGACCAAATTATTTAGCTCACACTTATGGCTAGTTTTGTGATGGGTAAAAGTGGATTTTTTTTTTTTTTTTTGGTGGCATATCTACACTTGCTGTATCAAACCTCAGTGGGACTAGCCACTTGGAAGTCATTACGCATGTCTGTAGGTATCACAAGGAACAGAAGCCCAAGCTCTAGTTTCTGGCATCAGATTCCTGTCATGCACTCTAGCACACTAAAGGAACCAGAGGAACACATGGGTCACATCCTCAGAGAAGAAATACTGATGTAGCCGCTGATGTAGCAATAATACTACATCAATTTATACTGGCTATGGAGTCTGGCCCAACGTTTAATTTTAGGTTGTGATACAGGTACTCACAGTCAGACAAAATTAATATACAGGCAAGAAACCCCACTGGACGTTCTTCTTTCTCCTTACCCGTGTGGTATAAGCTGCTTCAGGGTCATCCTCCAGGACCCGGGACATGCCAAAGTCAGACACTTTGCAGACCAAGTTGCTGTTGACCAGAATGTTTCGAGCAGCTAGATCCCGATGCACATAGCTCATGTCAGACAGATACTTCATTCCTGAGCCAATGCCACGAAGCATCCCCACCAGCTGAATGACAGTAAATCGCCCATCATTCTTCTGCATATGGGGAAAGGAAGAAAATCACAGAGCATTAAGCTAAAAGCTACATTATTGCCATTGCTGAAACAGGGAAAGAAAAAATCTCTGGATTCCCATCTTCTCTCAAATAAAATGCAATGTTATTTCCTCTCTCTCCTGACTAGCGTCTATAATTCACCAGGAAAGCAAAAACCCAGAGGAGTTCTGTCACAGCTTCGAGTGATGCAGTATCCAGTTTGCAATGAATCTGGTTTTAATGAGCCTATAGCATTCTGATGCTTTCAAAAATGGGGCAAATCAGAACTCTTCCCATTAAACACGGATTATTTAAGACCCCGCTAATTTAAACATTACATTTATTCTATATTCTTGCACTTTATAGTTATTCTGGTTTTCAGTAGGAGCAACACCACAAAACAGAATTTCCCAAGTACAAACATAACTTCTTCTAAAAAGATGAATTTTCAGTATCTTTCTGCAAAAAAAGAACTAGAATGAAAACCAGAAAATGTTTCCCAGTATAAAATCTCCTTAGCTTATTATGAAGAAATCACCTACCCTGAGGAAGGCATCCAAGGAGCCGTTCTCCATGTACTCAGTTATGATCATTACCGGTTTACCTAGAGTTCACAGAAAGAAAAACACAATTCCTTGATGAACACCGATGTTAATGGGATAAAAATGGGTTGCATATGATTTTACTGCCAAGACACCTGGCTTACACAATCTAATTTAATTTGAAAAGCACCAAGCTTATGACTCAGCTGTGGGGAGCAAGAGAAGAAATATAATAGGACAGAAACATTTAAAAGGCCCCATCTGGAAGGTTAACCCTTTGGCCGACTCATTAATAAGGTCTTTAACTAAAGTGGCTCCTGTTCTCTAAGGAATACATGAACTGGTAACTGAGAGCTAAGAATCAAAGATCTGTTCAAACTTGACAAAAATCTTTAGTGTAATTAAATTGCTTGCAGACTAGAAAGCCTTCCTCTTTCAAACTGGAATTTGTGACTGCTTTGGTCTCTCTGCCTCTTTTGAAACATCAACGCTTCAGGCGAGTTTGAAGCTGTCAGCAGCTATGAGGGATTCCAAGACAACTGGATTCAAGAACACAAAATACAAGCTGTTCCTCTCAACTTCTTCTGTCCTGAATTTGTATCCCCTGTCTCTTGTTATCTATAAATAAGCCAAAGCCATTTGCTTCATGAAGCCAACCGCAGGATAAATGATGCAATGAATTGTGTCATGTGGGGCATAGTGCTTCAGCAGCACTCAGTACAGAGAGCCAACCTGGCCAATCTGAAGAGAAATGTAATGTTACTGTCATGGGGATGCTTTCTAGGCACTCTCCTGCTTAAAAAAACACCAAATACATAAATAATGCTTGATGTTGCCTTTAAGAGCTTTACAAAGTCATACGATGCTGACACTGAAAACATTTAGGTATGTACAAGTAACACTAATTATTTCATGGGGTTAAATCATGCTGGATATTCGGCATTTAGATATTTGCAGAAATAGTCCAATATAATCTCCACTGTAAAAGTAAGCATTGGGAGATGCTGAGAAGTGACTTATCAAAGGTTGACTAGTAAAAGCCCAGTTCCAAGATGAGCACTGTTAAGCCCACCTGAAGTCAAGGGAGCACCTGATGATCAGCGTCAGGCTGGCATGGCAACCCTTCCTCCCAGATGTGCTTTAGCTACAGGGACTATAGAGTTTCTTCCTAAATAAAGCCAGTGTCCCAGAGAAGCTCTGCTTTCTACTTCCTGGAGCAACTCTGAATAAGGGAAAATCATGGGGAAAGGTGGGTTCAATGGACATGTCACCTAGACTGTAGATAGCTCAATTCTGTCTTGGCATCAGAAATATCAGAACTACTCAGCTTTTCCTTGCTTCTGTCACCAGCAAATATCTGCCCCAGAACAATGAGCTATTAAAATTACCCTACCATGAAATGTTGCAGCATTAAAAGTTCCCCATTTAATTTCTGCCTCAGTGCATTTTTCACCAAGATGCTTTTCTCTTCGTCAGGGATTTCTGTTTTTGAAGTAACCTCTTTTTTTTGATTAGACAACAATATGCTAGAAGGACTGACTGTACTGAAAATTTTACATCATTTCACTTAGGCCAACATCTTTGTGTGATACATCATTTATTTCACTCATGATTACTTATTTCCCCTTTTCAGTCCCAACCTATTATTTGCAGGCCTCTTACTACTCCTGTTTCTCCTTCCCTTCCCAGCTGATATCAAAACTCTTCCCGTTTTGGTCCCATGGAAACTGGCATGCCCATGAAATGTCAGTCTGGCAGCCGAACCCATTCTGGTTTGCATGAACACAGCAGAGAAGAGATGGTATGGAATAAAGCAAACTGCTCTGGATGAAGGGCTTAGTGACCTTGTCTGAGTAGGTGCACCGTTAAGGAAAGGGATGTGATAAAACATAATTCTCCCTCTAATGCTTTGCAACCATTCTTTATCAGAAAGAGAAAAAACTCCAACCAAATCTGCATATGTCACTGTTTCATTTATCCTTTGCAACTGTGACCGAAGCCCTTCCACTGAACAAATACAGCTAAATGAGTTTTAATTAACCTTCCTCAATCAAAAGATACTATGTCAACGTAGAAGGGAAGAAAGGGAGACTCTTTCAGTGCATTAACATGTAATTTCATTACTCAGGCACTTCTTTAGCAGGGGAGGGGGACAGAGAGAAGTTACCATTAGTGAGTCAATTACTGAAGTACTTGACTAGCAGCCAATAATGTATTCATGGTTTTTTGCTGCCTCTCTCAACCCCCATCTACACCACTATTTATCTCACATTTTAATTTTCAGTTTATTAAATGCATTCATTTATCACAGCATTCAGAAAACCTATGGAGAAATTGAGATAAATGTCTTCTGAAGCAGCCCTGTTTCCCAAACACACCAGCTCTGACGCAACCAGGCTGGCTCGCTGTGGAAGCATCGCTCTCCACGAGCCAGGCAATGAAACATTCCCAGGTCAGGCTACCACCTCCTTGGTGAAAATTTCAAATCATTTTAATTCAGTGACAGATGCATTATGCAAATGCACACAGTCATTTATAACTGCTGGAGCTGTAATAGCTCAGGGGTTTCCAGCCTTGGTGGGATTTCAGCACAAAGATTGCCCTGTTGGCTTTCTTTACAGAAGTGCTAGAAAAATCACTGTCTGTAGCAAACTGTGGCCTGCCACAGCCCGTCCCTCTTTGTTACAACAACAAGAGAAAGGGAGAATCAGATCAGCAAAATTTAAAACAGATTATTATCTTTTAATTTCAGTTTTTGAGGGATGCCCTCAGTAAATGATGGGCAAAAGAAGTCCAAACCCCTCCTCTTCCCAGTGGAATTTGTCTTGAAAAGCCAACAGTGACACTCTAAATGAGCCATTTTCACCAACTGTGAGAGAGGGCAGACTAGGAGAAGGAAACACAAATGAACAAGGGTAAAATTTCCAGAAACATAAGTGGCAGAGTAAGTATGCAGCTCCCACTGACATTCAAGAGGAACAGGGCTTTTCAGTGGCACTGACGGCTTTCACAACCCTCTATGGGAGATACTTTGTTCTTCTAGCTGTATTTTACTTTTAAACTTTTCATCCATACCTAATTTTATTTCCTTACACTATTAATACCCTGTGTTCACGTTCAGCATGCACACCCTCAGCTGCAGAAGGTAAGCTTCACAAACTCCACCCTTCAACAGCAGCTCACAAGATCACTGCTTGCTTAGCTGCCCCGAGCATGAGCCCCTACACCCAAAGGGTCTGTTAGGACTGGCAATCAGTGCCAGGCTTTGCCGACAGGCTGCCTAGGGCAGCTGGAGTAGGAACAATAACTACACCATCACAGTGGCACCTTATCAAGTCAGACCCAGGCATGTCTGTCTCACAGGTGTATTTTCAGTTCTAGCCTACAAACAGCACCCAGTGAGCCCTGTTACTCTCTTTCTAAGGCAGGGTTCATGGCACAGTAAATGCTAACAGACTTAAAAAAAACCCAAACCAACCAAATAAAAAGATCGGCCAGGTAAATTCTACAGAGTGAAATTATCACACCTGTAAATCAGAGAAAACAAATAAGCAAGTTTCACACCAAAATAGCCTACTTCATTTCAAAGGCTTGCTCCTTACATCTGTGCTTTGTACCTTAAACATACGACTCTGTAGTTTTGTTTTGGTATTTTTCCCGCAACCATTTTAAATTCTTTGCTCACCATCTGTTTTTCCCTATCCTGTAACAATCAGCTCAGTCTAGCAAAGATGTGAAAGATGCCTGCTTGGCATAGTAAGAAGGGGAGGGAAAAAAAGCCAGCCCTTGCAGTATTAATTCCCCCTACAAAATCTTGTACAAGCTGCCTACAGATAGAGTATCAGTTGAAACCATAAACCCATTTATAGCTGACAACAAGATTAATGACTTGTCCTGCACTGATTTCCTCCTATTAGGTATCAGTGGATCTGTTCCATCTGTCATTTCACAGAAAAGAGGGCAAAAGAAAAAAAAAAAAAAAGACACCACACACCTCCACAGACTTAATTTCTCAGTGACTTCCAAATTGGCCTTGTCATGAAAATGACCTACTTACATTTAGTAACGACACCCTCCAAGTGGATGATATTGGGGTGGTCAAATTGTCCCATGATGCTGGCCTCACTCAGGAAGTCTCTCCTTTGTTTATCAGTGTAACCAGCTTTTAGAGTCTTGATAGCAACACAGATCTCTCTTTTTCCTGGTACTTTGAGACGTCCACTGCATACTTCACCAAATTCCCCTTAAGGAAAAAGTCACAAGAATCCATGGTCATGAACATGAAGCACCCACTTGTGTTGTCAAAGTGTCACGTCAGTTCATTTGGGGGAACTGTCATACAAAAAACATAGGTTCCCATGTTTCCTTGAAGAAAATTTAAAACTATATTTACTGAAAAAAACGCAAAAAAAGTTCTGGCACTTACCCACACCAATAACTTTTTCAATCTTTATGCAGGAGGCATCAATTTCCTTGGCAAATTCCCTCACAGCTTGGTTTGGATCCTCATATGTAAAAGGATCCACATATGTTCTAACACCTGCAAGGCAGAAATGTTTTATTTGAAGTCACTGATCTACATGCTGCTGAACACAGAACATATGAGACTGAAGCCTTAATGATATACAACAGCAAAAAGAGTGTACAATAAAAATGTACTGTAAGCCAGGAATAACTGATGAAGGAAGGAAGGACTTAATGTATTTTCCCCAATGCAATTTTTTTTTATGTAAACATTTAATATTTCCCAATATTGATGTAAGGAATCAGGCTTTTGCCAATAAATGAGCTTCACAAATCACTGCCGCCACTAACAGGCCAAAAGCCTGTCTATGGACCTGTGAGACTAAAACACATCACATTTCCCTTTTGGGAGCCCAGAAATTCTGAGCCCAGGTCCTAGATTTGGTACTTGGATGACTGAGATGGAAGTAACAGTAGGATTCAGTCCTGGAAAAAAGGCAGCAAAGTTCACATACCCCTTCCTGCAGGATTGCCTCCAGCCCATCCAGAAACTGCCTTAGCAGAGTATTATAAGGAAAAACTATGCCTAGGTATTATTAGCCAAGAACAGATGTCCTTCAGTGGAACAGAACAATGGAAAAACATGAACCTTTCTCCTGTCTGTACCCTCAAAACTTTTTACCCAGATACTTCAATTTTGCCTGTTACTGAAGTGCATAGTTTTGAAGAAGGATGTCTGCAAGAGAGGAAAACAGGAGCATATTCATCTCAGGAGGAATGTCATCCCTTATTTCCCAACCATCTGAACATGGGACACGTTTTATGAATCAAATCAAAAAACTCAAGCACCAGTGCCTTTTACCTTGGTTCAAATGTTTCTCCTCATCTGCCTCTTGCTTAGCCTTACTGTATTTACTGCGCCTGTCGGAACAAAAAAGAGCATTACAGTTCAAAATAAGTATCTTCCTTTGAGACAAGCTCAGCCTTCTTGACCTGCTGAGACTTGAGCTGTCTGCACCTGCCACAACCTGTGTGCGGCAGCTCCCCTGCACCAGCCCATGCCACAACACACACCAGCGGGGCAGGAGACTCCTCTCCTCAAACTACTCTCAGTGTTATGGGCATCAACAAAGCATCAAGGCAAACACAAATCTCTGTATTTGCATCTCAGCGTTTAAAGAAAGAAAACAAAGCTTGCTTTTCAGCTGCTTTTTTTTTCTTTTCAAACATATTTGCAATTCTGTGCAAAAAAGGGTCAAATTGCTTTTCAGCCCTATCGTATATGGATTTAAATGCTACAACAGAGGTGTTTCGGCAGATTGATTTTCAAATATAATTAGGCAAATGCCAATACCAAGACACTTATTTAACTGCAAATTTAAAACTGGAAACAGTCTATTAATGCAGAAATGAGGATGGTAGCAAAAAAAAAAAAAAAAAAACACAAAAACAAACCAAAAACAACCCCCCAAAAAACCCCAAAACAGACCACCAACCCTGACCATCAAAAATGCAGATCCCAAGGATTTTGTTTATTCTTTTAATCACTGTAGAATTGAACGGGGCAAAGAACTCCTGATGGCAGAGCTCCTCTACTAACCCTCTAAGTTGGAGACAATAACGTAGTATAGTATGGTAATTCTACAGATCACTACTTCTACACCTACACACACAATACTGCATCCAGTTACATATTTAATCAGTTCAGCTTTAAACTTCAATGGATAAGTGTCATTAAGAAAAGTTAATACAAGAGTTTAGTCTGCTGGGGAGGATACCGAGGAGTCAGCTCAGCCAAACTGGGATTTGAAGTTCCCCAGCATCCAATGGTATGTAGATGCAGAGATTTGATTTGGGCTTTTACCCATCGCTCACTGAAAGTTCAGAACAAGGTGTGAGAACAGACATTGCCAAGGAGAAGGGCTTATCGCTACTGACTCCTCAGTCTGCCTATTCCTATGGAAGTCCCAGTCTCCCAGCGTGTCAGACACAGGTCAGCTAACTGGCAAGAGCCTGGGCTGGAGTGAAGAAGAGGGAAGGGAGAAGGAGAAACCAAGCCTGGAGAACAGGAGGCAAGGCTGGGTCCACCTGTGACATGCAGCCTGCTGCCTGGAGCAGGGCCGGAGGCGACCAGGCCTGCCAGGGACACTGGGGTGAGACAGGGCTAAAAGCCTCAAAATGGTGAGTGGACAGAGGAGGAAACCAGGAGTGGGTGAGAGAAAGACCTATGGGAAGGTAGTTAAAAGGGGTCAAAAACTCACAGAGAACAGGAAGAAAACAAGTGACCGAGAGACTCTTTCTGAGTCTCACCATTCCCCTCCTGACAGCAAAACCCTCCTGGCCTTCTAGCAAAAAGCATCTCCCTTCCCACTCTGTGCCTGGCCTGGGGCAGTGGCAGCCTCCCCTGGCTGCCAGCTGAAAGGCCATTTCCCAGCCTTTGTCTCTGCAGTGTTTTAGTGCTGGGTGTTAAACACACCATGCCAATAATGAAGACTATAAATTAACCATGAAACAGAAGGAAAAAAAAAAAATCCTGTTTGACATGTGAAGACTACCTGATCTTTGAACCAAGCCTCAGAGCTCCCAACAACATCAACAGGACTTGGGTTCAGACATAAAAAGCAGGTACACATCCAACCATAAATGGTTGGGAGCCTCTTTTCTTGATGTAAGTCAATTAAACGCAAATGGCTCCAAATCACAAGAAGAGCATTATTAAAAACCACACTGGATCCAAACATCAATTTAAACCATTTATTTGCCCGAGGACTTTCAGCACTGGTATAACACAGCTGAGCTAAATAAAAGGACTATGTTCTGCTGCCAGTTACTGAACTCAGTAAGAAGGAAGAGGCAGCACGATCTCACCCAGTGCCATACAGGACCAAGTCAGCTAAGGGGATTGTTTCAGGTATTGTACAACTTCTCTCAGAGAAAAGAAGGAAAAAAAAAAAAACCAAACATTGTGCATTTTAAGCAGTCCCCTTCAAATTCATTTTATTAATGTTCAGGCACAGATGGGAAATATGAAATGCAAACAGGCCTTGCATGAAGGCATTTTAAAGATAAAAAAAAGCTTTTTATTTTATTTTTAAAAGTACAAGCAGCCTAACAACAGATAAAACAATAACATTCCCCAACTAAGACCCAAAGACATGCAAAAAGCAAAGGAAAACAAACGGATTACTGTTCAAGCAATATAATTGTAGCTTATTAAGTTTAAATAATACCTTCCAAACTAACTACCTACTTCCACTTCTCCCTGTGTCACCTGTTGACCTCTCCTGCTTGGCTGGGGGCAGGACACTCTGTCTGCCATTGTCCCTGAGCAGCCGGGAGCCCTGCACCACGGGGCACCGGGGCTGGAGCTGCCTCTCGGGGCAGCTCACCTGAGTGGCAGAAGGAAGCCTTTGTCACAGATGGGAACCCCCTAATTACCGGGATTCTGGCGGTGGTGATTAAATAGCCGGCATTCAGGAACAGAACACAGAAGCTTTCAGAAACTGCAGGGGTCAGAGACACAGGTGGGGGCTGGCGATGGAGAGGAGGGTATTGGCATGCACTGAGGTGAAGCAGCCCGGACGCAGTGCCGCACCGCTGCTCCCACCTCCTCCCCCCTGGGTAAAAGAGGGGCTGGGGTGCTGCCGTGCCCAGGCACCAGGCTGGGGAGCACCTGGTCCCACACCAAACGCATTCAGGTGTTGACAGAGTACAAGATCTATCATTCTATCAACCAGAAGAATTTCTGATGGAAACTCTTAGATGACCAGAGGATTCTGTGGGGCCACCTTCTTACTCCACCCAAGCCCTGTTAGAAAGCGGCTTTCTGCTTTACACTTTCCCAAATCCTTCACAACTCTATTTGAGATATTCTAATTTCACTTGGTGTTCCTGCAGGGCAGGGTTTAGAAACACGCTACCTCCTGCCCTCTGGTCTGCTGATATGCTCATCTCAACTTCAGTAAATTTAAATGAACACTTAGGCAGATTAGTTCTCGTGTGAACACAAATGCCTTGGTCGCAGGACAGAACCAAACATATTGAGCTGCCTGAGGGCAAAGTCCTTTGACAAATTCTGTTGTAAAGATGAATTCTGGGATTTGAGCAATGACTTGAAAAAATGCAAAGCTAAATTAGTAGTAATAAACCAGGGTTAAGAACTGGGCACCTAACGCATATGCCCAGCTCCCACATTTGGCTCACAGATGCAGAGAGGCCATGTCTGCAGGCCAACACACCATTTGGACTGTACAAATGTGACTTTTAGGTCATGCCTAGATTGCAAAACCTCCTCATGGGGACTCAATGGAGAAAAGCTTTTTCTCATCTGAAGTAATTTTGGAACAAAGTATAATTATTTCGCTATTAACTTCCCCTGATGTAGGAACATCATGAACTATCCCCAAAGCCCACACCTCTAAATGACACTGGTAAAGTGGTTAAAATCATTGAGAGTAATAGTGAACACTAAAGTAGATTCTGTTTATTGAGAGCAACTTCCAGAGACTGGAGAGCTGTGTATTGAGGAAGGCTATGAATTAGCCAGGCACCACGTATTAGTATGCACGGAGCAGGGAGCAGTTTCACTGTCCCAATATTTCATCCATCTTGCTACATCTTTCCCCTTCCACGGCCTCTCTGAGACCTCCCAGTGCAGAACCATGGGACATCTCTGAATCCACGGCCACTTTTATCTCCGTTCCCACTGGTGCTTGGACCAGCCTTCTGTCCCTGCTGCCCACCTGCTCTTTGTCTTGTTTGCCCCAGTTGAACACTTGTGGGCAGAGATAATTGAACAGCCAGCCTGGGCAGTGAGAAGATCTGCCTGAGCGCCCACCCCCATCAGCGGGTCTGTCAGCTACCTGGCTCCAGGCAGCCTTTGCTTTGACAGCTTTATGGCTGATACTAAAGAGAATCAATAGGAGGGCAAGGGGTTGACGTTTCATTTTCTAAAAAGTGATCCATTGAGGGCCAATCACCAAGCAGTGTTTATCAGCCTTAGGAAGCGACATTTTTTTATAGGGGAGGAGGGGAAGGACTCATCTCAAAGCAGCTCGACAGGCTCAATTCTCCAAGGTGGCAACTCATAATTAGAAATCCAATGTATCCTGCTATCAATCCTGCCTTAAATAATAAAGTGATCAATAAAAACGGAGGGGAGATTAAGTCATCAAGCTCAGTGATGCTATTTTCTGTTGCAATGGCTTTCAATAAACCTGTCTGTCTGCATTACATTTTCATATGTTCTGTTCTTTCCTCTTGCCAGCATGGAGGCTTTGAGCTGAACACCGACAGGAAGCTATAACAATGCATATCTGCTTTCCAGATATTACAATCACAGTGACTTAACTGCTCTAAAGACAATTTAAAGTGAGAGAGCAGATCAAGAAGAATTTGTGCACATTTATGGCTGATGCCATTAAACTGATCAACAGAGACTGACAAAACATGCATCTCTCAGATCTCACGCTTCAGATGCAGCAATGATACATGCAGTTTTATCTCAGAATTACACTAAGGCAAAATCATGCTGATCAACTTTTTAAATGAGACCAAACACAAAGATGAAGACAGAAACACTCACACTGAATTTCTGCTACACTGTGCTTCCATTTGCAGGATTGCTCCCAATGCCTGGGTTGAATTTGGGAGAATGAACAGCCACTTGGTAGAAGAATATGGTCATGCCCTGATGAAATAACCATCGATCCAGTCTGCTGTGTTACTGCATATGATGCTGAATGACTGTGGCTTCTGTTTTACAGCCACAACCACTCACTCTGGAAGGACTAATCCAAAAGACTAATGCAGACTCATACAGACTATCACAAAAATCATGGGCATAGCAGTCTCATGGCTTAGCTCACAACAGTGCCGTTGTTTATTCCTTGTCTATCAGGAGTCAGTCCAAGAAAATCTACTGTACCCATTCCCATTAAACTTAACTTCAGATTACACTAACCACAAATCTCTAGCTGGCTTGCTTCTCAATGCCAGTTATTGGAATCAGCTTTGCATTAGAAGCGCAAATAGAGCTGGAACTATTGCAATTACATCACATCCTACTTGGTACTAATGTTGAGAAGATCAAAGCTACATGGGAGAAGGCTTGTAATGCAAATGCACTGTTTATGATGCTAATCAAAGAATTTAGCTTTGTTTGGAGCAGACAAAAAGCTCCCTCATGAAAGAGAAGGGGAGAGAGAAGCTTAAATTCTTACCTCCTGCTGATGACAAAAGCTGCAATGAGAATGACCACAAGAACAACACTGCCAGCCACTGAAACAAGGAGCACTGTGGGATTGGTACCATCGCCAATGATGGGGGAAGGAACTGGAAACAGAAAAGGGAGCATTAGTATCAGACAATGTAAAAAAATCAACCTAGGTAGCACTCAACGAGGCTTTCTGGCTTGTGAAGGCAGTTTAGAGTAGCACTCAAATCTACTTTCAGCCCTTTATTATATAGTCATTTGACACAATTTTCCAGCACAGCCCTAATTAGCTGAAGACATGATGTCTGATAATGATTTGGGGAACTTCAGTTCACAGGGAACACGGACTCCTTCTCCCCTTCAGTGTTGCTCAGAGGGTATAATAGCTAAATTTTTTTTGCCTTTCTAATAGTTTTCCACTCTTCTTTCCTCCTCTTTTTTCTCTCAGTGGGGTCAGATTATCACTCTTCAACTGACACAAACAGAATAAGTTATTTTAAAATGTCTTCCATCTTCCTCCTGGATTGATTATTTTCAGCTATTAACATCCTGAAGGATATTGTCACTAACTGGCTTGACCTTATATTGATTTAAACAGACCTGTATGTCCAAAACAAAACAGACTTCACAGAGTCATAGAATGGTTTGGGTTGGCAGGGACCTTAAAGATCACCTAGTTCCAACCCCCTGCCATGGGCAGGGACACCCTCCACAAAAAAATGGCCTTGAACCCCTCCAGGGATGGGGCATCCACAGCTTCTCTGGGCAGCCTGTGCCAGTGTCTCACCACCCTCACAGGAAAAAATTTCTTCCTAATATCTCATCTAAATCTCCCCTCTTTCAGCTTAAAACCATTACCCCTCATCCTGTTGCTACACTGCCTGACCAAGAGTGCCTCCCCATCTCTCCTGTAGCCCCCTTTAAGTACTGGAAGGCTGCTATAAGGTCTCCCCAGAGCCTTCTCTTCTCCAGGCTGAACAACCCCAACTCTCGCAGCCTGTCCTCATATGGGAGGTGCTGGAGCCCTCTGACCGTCTTCATGACCCTCCTCTGAACTCTCTCCAACAGGTCGATGTCTTTCCTGTGCTGAAAGACACACTGGTCACATTGCCTTCCTGCCACTGTTTCCTTGAGCAAACTGAAAAGCTGCACTGACAACATAATTCAAATATTTGGTCTTTATATGACTAAGGAACAGTGCAAATACGCAAGCTGATGTAGGACACCTAAGTGATCTATCTCATTAGCTTGCAAAGAGGAGTAGCAGGGTTCTGTTCTCCTGCAAATGAGATAGTCCAAAAACATGCAAACTTCTACATTTACAGTAAACAAAATAGGTACATAAATCTCTCAACCATCAACTGCTTCCAAGTGCTTATAGGGTGCATGTCTCCTTATGCCACACTTAAGTATTTTAATTGTTAGAATCCAGAATAGAGCATATCCAAATAGATGTCTCAGGTCAGATTCATGGCATCACTGTCATGTGGCCATGTAAGAACATTTTCCCAGAACAGACACACCACAGTCCAAGTAAGCAACAGGAAACTCCCAACGCACAGTTCAGTTACATTTGCACTCTTTGCTCAAGGAAAAGAAAAATAAATCAGTGGGCATGTCATTACCTGTATTAGTTGTGAACTCAAATGGTCCACTGAAGTCTCCGTACCCTGCTGCTGTCCTGGCCCGCACATGAAATACATATGAAGTCAGGGGGTTCAAGCCTTTGATGTCAGTATTCCTGGAGGCTGTCTTCACAATGCGATAGCTGCGCTCGTTTTGGTCCTAACAACAAAAGAACACAGCAGTGATCAAGTAAAAATGCCTCGCTGCACCATGAACTGTGGAACCCCACTTCCTTGCCAAAACTGTCATGATAAAAGAAGATAAGTAACAATGACGAAATTCTCAAAATACATCCCGAGGGCTCTTGCTGTCGGCCTTGCTCAATACTCCTAGCACTGTGTGCTGCACAGAGCTCTGAGCAAGCCAAAAAAGGATGATGAGGCAGTAGTATGATGCTCATATATCACGGATTATTTAAGAAATCACACAACAAAATCCTCTGGAAAATAGCCAAGCTTTCAAATACGATCTTCTTGATGAACAAGCAACATTTTACTCACACATGCTGGCACTTTCCTTTTCTTCCTACCAGCCAGGAGCCATATAAACAAATGACTAAAATATTAAAAAAAAAAAAAAAAAAAAGACTTAGAAAATGTCTTCCAGAAAGCCCAATCTTAAAAACTGTTCTGTCTGGAAAACCCATCAGAAAATGTAATAATCTAGCTTCCCTGCAAATCAGATGCCTTTTTCTATATGTGCTAGGGAAGAAAATAAATTATTATCTTTATAAAAAAAAATTAGAAGCATGCATGTGCGTGTGAAAAAGAGCGCACGCAAGCAAGAGCAGGTAATTGTTCATTTTTGCAGAGAACCTTCAGAAAAAATAGCTCTTTTCATAGTTCCATACATGAGAAGTTATTTGTAGGAATAACATCTCCCTCTAACTTGGAAAGTATGAAGAATGTAATTTTCTTTCCTTATTCTTTATTAAAAGCCATCCAGCCCACACTATCACTCTAAGCAGAAGCTATCGGCAAACAGATATTATTATTATTAGTGTTATATATTTCATTATTATACTTCTGTCTATGAAGTAAAGCTAATGTCTCACTTCTGCCCAACTTTATTGATTCTCATTATAAATATGCTTGCTACAAAAGCTCAGTTCCTAGGTAGGAAAAAATAACAAAATAAACTCGTACCGTACAGCTGGAACAGCCTATGAGTCCTATTCTTTCAAGCAACCATTCAAGAGCATGAAATCTTTAATTGGATTTTATGAAACTGAAATCTATTTGTTTTCAAATGATGGAATTGTATCTTGAAAGAAACTGTAATGAAATGAAGTGAAAAGCTCTCCCCAAACCCAAACAAAACTCCTTGCTTGTCCATTTTTGAACAGTACCTTTTCATAGTATTTGACTTCATACTCCAGGATAACTCCGTTTGGCCTGTCAGGTTCCAGCCAAGCCAAGGCAACGCTGTGCCTTGTTATCTCTTTAGCCTGGATCAAAGCAATCGGGGATGGAGCTGCCAGGAACAAAAATACAAATATATAAGCAATAATGTAGTTTTTTAGTTTTCAATCATAGCTTTTTACAACATGAGCACTTTCAGAAACTGTTTTTCTTGCAGGGGGGTTAGAAGCATTAAGTATTTCTCCTGTTTTCTCTAACAAAATTGCATTTAATTCCCCTCTAATAAAGTTTGTTCTTGGATTGTGGGTAATACTAGATAGGCAGGTGTTGAAATAACATTACAGTTGTCTAAACACTGCAATGCTTGTGATGCCTAGGTACAAATCTCCCTAATAGGCTAAGGTACTAAAAGACTCTGCCTTATTTTTGTCCTTTCTTAGGTACAGGACATAGACTTATACTTTTGTTTTGGTCCATAGTAACTCTCTTCTTCCATCTCCTAACACTAACCGATGTTACCTCATTAACTATCGGATTTCCAGGAACTATAAAATTCCTGAGGGGCCAATCTGGTTTTCTCTAAAGATGAGAAAATATTGCCACTGAATTAAGTAAAGACCAAAATAAAGGTGAATACATATGAATTTGGACCCTCCCATGAAAACCAGGGAACTTGTATTTCAGGAGTCTGAGCCAACTTGTGCTACCTCACTTGCCCTGCTCACGCCCCAGTCTGTGAGCAGTCCCTGGGGAATGAGGAAGCTCAGCCTCCATGGGGCAGATTCTGGCTCTGATAGCTCCTTCCCAGCCAGAGGGTCTCAGAGATTGGTCTGCTGTGCACCAAACTGGCCTCAGCTGACCCTGTCCCATGTGGCACTATATCGATGCGATGAACAGAAAAAGTAGGATCATGCTGCCAAGGGTAAGGGCTGTGTTTTTGGAAAAACTCTACCTAGCAACAAGATAAACTCAAAGATCCTTTAAACTGTATCCATGTGCAGTAATAAGGGCTGCAATGGAGAAGATAATGGAAAACATCTCGTTGTGCACCCTACACTTTCAATAGAGCCCCTGCTAATGTTGAAGTTCAGGTTTTTGACTGGCTGGAGGACAATGCATTCTCCCTTTGACTGTGATAGCAGCACATTCATGGCTGTGCTGGGGGAAGGGGTTTTCTGAAGATTTATGAACCCGGCTGCCCCTTTCTTGCTGTTGTGTTGCTGTGTGGTCACGTCTCTAGCCAGCTGTTATCAAGCTCTTTTGATGCTGACAAAAGCTGGTGTAAATGGCGGAGTCTCCAGGGAGAAAAGGGGACATTCATGAAATTTTTAATCTTATCTAACAAAGCTGTGCTGTATAACCAGAGATTAGAGGTCTTCCTAAATTGAATATATTTCTTCTTTTGTCCCCGGAAGCTGTAGATACGTTGCTCTTTTCTTCCCCCTTTCTTTTTCTACCCTTAACTTTGGGATGGAGATCCGTGAAAACGTTAGAGCATAAAAAGTATCCTTGAAACATGTACCCTTGAAAATTACCAGGACAAACAAATAAATAAAACAGTCACAATAAATGAAAGGAAATTTGAATGTTGAAAGCCTCAAACCTACTTGACCATATCGGACAGTTCTGATGAAAGTGAAAATAACCACTAGACGCTGCACAGCCACAAAAGGGTGTCTCCTCTTGATGTGAAACCATCAGGGAGCTGCTTCCCTATTTACTGTTTGACAGTTTGGCATCTCTGTTAGAAAATGCCTCCAGAAACTTTCTCTCTTTTTCCTTGTCTGTCTTTCACATGCAAAGGCAAATATTGGATGACAGAAGAGACTATAAACACAGCCAACAGGGAGGATCCAGGTGTGTTCCTTCAAGTCATATCTGTGGCATGACTGAGAACCTGCTTAATAACCTTACAGTTCCTCAGCAGAGAATCAGACTTTTTTTTCTGCCTTTGCAGTAACAATACCACTCAGCTAATAAATTAGAAATCAGATTTGTTACCTTAAAATACACACACTTGCAACATGACTGATCAACCGGGGAGGAATCTGCTTAGCTAATTGGTGCTTCATGCAGGGCAGATAGGCAATTCCTTTCACTGAGATTCTGTCAGTTATGCTGGTCTGACCTCAAGAATTGCAGAGGGAAAGTGCACTTTCTTTCCTTTATACCCTTTTTAACCTCCTTGGTTTCCCATTTCATTTCTGCAGGCATTTACACTGGAATTTAGTGAGACCTTCAGTATTGGGCTGGTAAGTGCTGTATAACAAAGCATTTCTTTGTTGTAAAATGGTTATTTGCATCAGAAGATTATATATTAACTACCCCTTGTGGAAGATGCTTAGCTTTATCCAGTTTAACAACTGCTTTCTCATGTCTCTCAAAAATGGACAGCTGATTTTAGGCACTACACCACACTGGAATAGAGAACCTGCTCCTGGCCTCCCAGACACAAAGAGGACTTGAACATCCATTCCTTTGTTACTCGTTACAATTACAATTGTAAGAATGCCCCTAGTTTTTCCTTCATGCCCTTTATATGCAAATTCATCCTACTTAACTTTTAATCTCTTATTTTTTCCTTTCTTCTGCAGATGAGCAATTTGTTTCTGAATTTTTTTGTTCTGACTGTACATCCTGCCTCTCCATATGCTATACAGGAATCCTAAGAGTGCTGAAGTCTGACTACTACAGGATGAAGTACAAGAATTGCAAGAGGCTGTCCAGGAGCTCTTTCACATCTCTGCAGCACAGACCTGTAATGGTCTATGCAATAGGATGGTGATCTGCAGCTCTGTGGACCTTGAGGAACTGGGGTCAGTAACTAGAGTTATCCCACTGCATGGATTAAATCCTCCATTACCAGTTCTCTCTTACTTCTGCAGATAATCCTACAAATCAGGTTTATTTGTTTCTTTGTTTTCCAGAATTCACCAGCTGATCTGAGCAGTTGAAAGACTGGGCTTCTGGAAGAACAACAGGTCTGGGTCTCCATGGACATACATTACAAAAAGGGTGTGAGAGTCTGGTCAGTAGAGTCCAGGACAAAGCGGACATCACCACTGCCAGCTCACCATGGCAAATCAGGCAGCAGAGCAGTCGCAGCCTCCTGTGTGAGTTTATGCAAAATATTTAAATTCTTAGTTCTTTTGCCTTTAAATTGCCTCTTAGGGATGATGTGAAGATATACATGTAACAGGTTGTAATATGATGCTTTGATCATGACCAGAATAAAAGACAGAATCTTCTATTACATGTGTGTGGGGTAGCTGTTCATTACACACACAACACATTCCTACACAAAATGCACTGAGGACAGCTTGACCAAAAAGAATAACGTACACAATTAAGATGTTCACAACAAGATCACATAATACTTTTGGAAGAGAGTGAGAAAACTTATTTTCTTTAACTTTTTGCACATTCCTCCTCTTTACTCCCTGATATTTGGAAAGGAACACTAAGCAAAAACTTGTTTCTCAATCACCATTGCTTACAAGAGCAAGTTTTCCTGCCACACGTGCACAGATCAGTGCTTAGCGCATACAGTTCTACCAGAACAGCCCATTTCACAGGGCAGAATGATAAGGTATTTTGGTTTCTAAAAAGTGGTCTGCTTGAACAAAAGCACTAAGTATAACTTTCCCTAGTTCAAAGCTCAGCAGTTCCTCTCCCTTAAAAACCCTGCTCCCTACTGATGCGAATGTTGCAATTTTATTTTATCAACTTCCTCAATAACCTGCCATTAAACACCTACCAGCACTTTTATTACTGCAGTTCTGAGCTTGTGGCCTACAGAGAGAGAAAGAGCACAGATGTACCACAAAAACTTCACCCAAATGCCATAAAGCCGTATCCCAAGGCTAATAAGTGCTGAATTATAACAGTTTTGAGGCACTTTAAAGGATGGCAGAAGTAGGGTGTCAGTTTTTCATTACTGGTTCAAATTAGAAAAAAGAGGAAAAAACAGGAAATAAATAGATGCAATAAAGTCTCTGGCATGTAGGCATCCATGAGTGAAAACAGCCCTTTATAAAACTACAGCACATGAGTACTCAGATATCAAAGATACACAATGCCCAGTGTTTCAGGGAAGAAACCTTCTTAACCACAGCAGGGTTCACTTTCCACTCCCCATGATTTGAATTTAAATGGATCATGTTTACTCAAGGGGTCTTTCACTGATTGAAAAATATACCCACAGTTTGTACATTATCTCAGCTAAATTCAAATAACATATTTAAATTTAATTACTTGAAGCTTAGGGGTTTTCATGCTTTTCTTTTTTTCCCTCAATTACACACAACAACACTTATTTGTTCTTATCAATGGCTATGTGCTTTGTCAAGCATCAAAATTAAATGCTTGAAAGCACTAATGATGTTACTGTGATTAAGGCTTTTTACCTTCCAGGGCAGATACTAAAAGCCTGCTCAATTATTAATTCTAAAAAAAAAAAAAAAAAAAAAAAAAAAATTAAGATTTCAGAGAATCTAAAACTGAAGAAAAGTCCTCTTAGAAATCAAAACAATAAAACATCCTCTCCTAATTAGGACAAAACACATTTAAGGGAATCTGGTACATTTCAGGTTGCCAATTTGATTATTTACCTTGAAATACTGTGGGTTTCTACATAGGATTTTGTAAATTATATTATCAAGTACTCTCACAGCAGAAAAAGGATATACAACACAGAGAATCAAATATGCTTGTAATAATTTCTGAAGGCAGCATTATCCAGGCCAGATTCTGGCAGTTTTATTCATGTAAGAGAGCAAGTTACTCTACTAGCTGCTGCACTGACTTCAAATCAAGGGAAGGGAGACATATCCAGCCCTATTTAGTTACTTGTACCAGAACAAATGAAAAAGAAAGCAGTTCTGCTGTTTCCTTAAATGTTGGTGTTTAGTTCTGCCTCCCGTTGGTCCCTTGGCCCTTTTACCCACTCCTCTCTCTTATCCGGGCAGGAGCGCTGCAGGACCCCTGCTTCTGAGTAACACCACCCCTGTGCTCTGAGTCCTCCTGGCAAATGGCTTGGCAAACAAAGGAGAATGCATGACCACATTTCCAAATAATGCATAGCATATATATAAGTCATGTACGCACATAAGGATAAGCACACGGAAGGGTTTTGCGCACGTGAACCCATGTCTGCACACAGGTTACATGTCTGTGCCCCTCTGAAGAACTGAGCCAGAGTTTGGTGTTCCCATTCCTCGCTGCCGGTACGATAGCTACGCCTTTCTCCTAGGGACCAGCAAGACTCTGTGGGCTGGATGTGCACTTTAAAAAATAACCACATGCATATTTTTTTTTCATTATTCCCTCTGTATAAGTGGAGCAAACATTTGCACTGGTGATGACTGGGCCAGGTTAGGACTTGGACAAGGATCTAGATGTCTGATTGCTCAACTAAGCCACTGGAAGCCTCCCAAGACATTCCCAAGTCCTCTGTCTTCCCACCGTCTGCCTCTCCCTCCTCCAGGAATGACGACTGGTGAAGAATACCTCCCAGCTTGGAAACTGAGACACGCCAAGATTCAGGCCAGCATTTTCAAGCTTTAACATTTAAAGCAAAGACTTTAAATCTACGCCGCTGGAGTAAAGCACCCAAGGTTATCCACCCACACCTGAAAATCCTGCCTGATGTAATGTGAAGCAGCGTGACAGCTGAGCTTGGCCTCTTTCTCTCAATCCCTTCAATCAGCCTTATTTCTTCTGAACTAAACTTTCCCTCCTTCTCACTAGAAATTACGCGGCTCAGGAGAAGCACCAGCTCGGCCACAGAATACTCCCATAGGACAGCTTCATCCCAAAATGACAGGCACAAGTGACTTTCCCTTTCTGTCCAGTCTCCACAACCCAGCTACCACCAAAGAGCTCTGAGAGCAACAAGTGACAAGCTCTCAAACCTAAGGAACAGTTCACATCAGTTCCGTTTGTAATGATAAGTTCATAAAGAAATGGGCTAGAAAGTGACATTTTAAAGACTGTTAACACTGCGTTATTATGTTTTAAACATTTCCTCTGTTCTAAAGTTTTCACTTCTTGCCTCTCCCAAAAGAACCTGTGCTGCAAATCTTGCCAAACCACAAAAGCTGGTTTTGACTTGCATCAAATCAAAAGCTTGAAGGAAAACCCAGGCTGTTAGCAGCAACAGTAGTAGCTGAGGATTATTAGAGTGCTCTATTTTTACCACCCTTCTCCAGCTTCAGTTCTTGGAGACATGCAGTAGCTGCTGAGGATCCACAAAGAGCCTGTGTGTTTTCTGGACTGCGCGTCCAGTTCTGTGTCAGTTTTACCACAGACTACTTCAGCATACCAGAGCTGCTCTTGTTTAGATCAAACCAATTACAGGAGCTGAGGTCTGACCACAGTTCCCTGTGGTTTACCATCAGGAACTGCAGTGAGACAGGGGTGATGATTTTCCACACTGAGGAGATGGCTTGCTCTGGCTATTAATTTCTGAGGGCCAGCCCTTGACAGCAATGCATTATTTTCAGGTACTGGCCCTCCAATTCTGAAGGCCAAATAATGATGTCAGCTAATGCAATGCAGGTCTGGAGTAGCTCCAAAGATCTGAATCTGCAAACTGCAATCTGCAATCCCAACGATTGCCTTAAACCAAAAGACTAGAAAAGCTACATAGTATTTAGCAAGAGATCTGTATTACAACTCAAGCATGGGGTCTGTTTAGTCTGAGAATTGCTTGTTTTCTTTCTGCTAGCTTGCTAAGAAATCCTGTTGGCATGTTCTGACAAGGATAACTTAATAGTTGCCAACAGAAACATGGCAGAATACTGTGAAGTTCCTGTACATATGAATGCCAGTTTAAAACAAACAGGAAAACAAGTCTTTCAGTTGGAAGGCAATTTAGAAAAATCTGCCTGAACATTAAAACCACTCAAAAAAACCAGCACCAAAACATTTCTAAATGCTAAAACTAGAATGATTAACACAAGAAGGGTGAACGTACTTAGTGCTGTGAATTGCTTCAAGAAACTCTAGAGCTATAAGTAATTTGTTAAGACTAGTCAGCAGCTGTCTGACCTGACCAGGTTTGGAGCCACTGGTCACAAAGCAGGTCACGCTGCAGTTACTCTTCCCTCTAGTTGAGGTTAGAATCTGACCCAACATAAACAACAATAAATTTTGTAGCCTCAAGCAGCCAACACTGATGCTCCACTGCATTATATTGGATTAAGAGAAGCAGAGAAAACGGGCTACGCCGTCTGGACAAAGAGAGATTGCCATTAATTCTCAGAGTCCTCCCTTTAGGACTCAGACCAGTCATGCTTAGAGGTAGCATCCCATTACCCGAATTTCTGTTGAACGCTTCTGGGAAGCACGCGCTGTAATCACCCTCTTACATCCCAGACGCCGGTCCAGTAAGCACAGCCCACCAGAAACCACTGATGCTGGGACACAACGTATAGCACCCCGGGTACAGGGGCTATGAGGGAGCCAGAATGAGAAATTAGAGACCATAACCTCTAGTTATTAAAACAGAGAATAATATTGGAAATGGGGCATTCCCCAACCACTGAAAATAAGTAGTCTGGAGTAATCTGACCAATTTACCACCATCCCCTCAGGGCAATTCCACCTCCCCCACACACCCTGCTGTTCCCCTCTGGAAGCCCAAGGTAGCCAACAGAGATAATTCCTCCCCAGAAATAGCCTGTCCTTCACCTTTGTACTGCTGCAGAGGAGGAGGAGGATCTGCTGAGCTGCCTTTTCAAAACACACTCCTCTCCACTCCCCCTCTAGCCACAATGAAATCAAAGCTATCCTCAAAGACACATCAGATGCCCCCAAATGAGACCCCTGTCCCATTCGCTAAGCTCTTCCCCAAGCAAGCAAGCATCCATCTACTCCTCCTCCCATTTTCCCATGCTCCAGCTCACAGTCAGAGGCATTAAGACATCTGCATACACTTCATGAGTCAACAGACAAGGGGGGCAGAGCTGTTCTTCAATTGTATAGGGTAGAGCTGTTCTTACATTGCAGAGGACCAACGAAATAACTTCGTGTATCTGTGCCCTGCAAACCACTTCTTGAGTGCAGCTTTCCAACTACTGACAATAGTGTATCAACAATCCATAAAACAATACTGAAAATACTGACCCTGCTCTATTAATATCCCAAAGGAACAACCCTTTATCTCACATTGCAAAGGACAACTCGCACATGATGCCTCATCTCTACATCTATTAACAGAAAGCCTCCTTTCTTCGCCTTGGTCCTTTCTTACCACCAAGCCACCCGAGCATGTGGTTACCCAAACAGTTATGGCATCAAGCTTAACGCACTATGGGGCAAATGTGTGATTTAGTACCCAAGGTAACACATCTCCTCATGCTGTTCTCCTTGGTTCTTGTACAGTTACTTTTTATTTACTTGAAACATGGATGTCTAGATGATATATGTGCTAAATAACTTCCTTTCTCACTTACGAATATTAACTCACTTAAGAATATTAAATTTTGTAAAAAGAGCTGCTTAAAAACCTTTCTGAAATCCAGACAAATAAAAGCCTCTGCCCTATATGCCACTTAGATGCCTCGGAAATACCAAAGCATCTTCTAAACAAATTAAATAAATAAATGTTATGACTCATTTTGCTAAAGCACGATTCACTATTTTAGTAAATAGATTTGGCCACATTGTCTCATCCCAGCTTCTGAAGTGCTACAGTAATAGCAGAGAGTTAGACTTTGTCATTTGGGTTTCTCAGATCAATCACCCAAAGTCAGAAGAATCTTGGAGGAAGAACAGATAATAAAATTATAAACATTTTACTTCAACTGTGATACACATCTCCAACAGCAACTGCAGGCTGGGTCTCAGACATGCCCTCCAAAGCCTGCAGCACCCAAAAAAATCAAAATCCATGACTCACCTGACAATAAAAATAAAAATGCCTGTCTTAACACTTGAGAGTAATAAATTGCTTCGAAGTTACCAAAGTTAAGGAATTTCACCTTTATTTACTTTAAGCTCCATCACACAGAAGAAGCTGGTGCACATGGTTTGCATTTACATATTTACATTTCAGCTGAACAACCTATACATTTTAGTTATAGTTGATATTCAGAGTGTTCAGCGGGAACTCCGATAAAGTACCTTCTGTATGAAGGTTAGATGGATTTGCCAAGATATGATCTCTGCCTCTGGGCTGTTGAGAAACTCTCAAGACTGAATCACAGTTTAGGTTTTCTGGGCTCACTCGGTAGCACTCTGTGAAGGACACTGGCCTGACAGCACCTGTGGATCCTCAGTTCTCCCAGGATGCTGCAAGGCATCCTGCCCCACTACGCCATCAAAATTCCTCTTCTCCAGGGTAAAAAGATACTCTGTGCTTTTGCAAAAGTACCACAGAGGATCGAACTGCAGCACACCAAACTCTCGCACTCAGAGCTCTCCTACCAGGTCCTCTCATGGGAACGGAATTAAGCCCCCTCTCCTTCATCCACAACAGGCAGATTTCTTCAGGAAACTAAAAATAATAAGTAGACCAGTTGAGAGAAAAAAATGTATCCTGCACACAGTGTTGCTGCAAAAAGCAAAGCTACTTGAAGTTTGCTGTTCAGTTAAAAGAAAAAAAAAAGTTAGGAGGGACAAATTGGGGAAGAGTCTTCAGCTTGCTGAAACACATAAACCTTAAAATTAAAAACTTAGTTCATGATGTCAGTAACCAATTACATCATAGGTGGCACATAATTAAACTTTTAAAGGGGTTTTATTATTTCATTATTTCAGTTTTATACCGGATACTGAAAACTAGTACATTATTCAGTTAAAAATTGTGTCAATTAGAAAAACCCCAAATGGAATAAGCAATTAAATATTAAAGGTGGCTGCCTCAGTGGAAAACAGTCAGAAAGATAATTGGTAAAGCTTCCTGCGCAATGCAAGTGCCATTACAAAGTCTGAACAATTTCAATCCTAAAAAAATAAAAACTAAAAAATCAGCCTCATGAGGTTATGCGGATTTGGAGTTGTACAAAGAAATCAGCCACGTTTATTTCCTGGAGGAGTACTGAGCTATGGTCTGGGCAAATAAAAGCCTGTGAAAGCAAGAATCCCAAATTAGCTCAGCAATTGCACAGACGGGTCTGTATTCTGAATCTGGACCTTCATATTCAGTCCCAGCTTTGGGGCAGACAGAAGGACACTGAGGCTGATAAGATCTCTGTGGCAGGTCTCTCCTCCCCGCCGAGGCCAGGACCCCAAAGGGCCCTCGCAGGGTGGCACTGAGAAGTGCACAAGATGGGGACTGCAAGGAAAAATATCATCTTCATTCAAAACATGCAATTCAAAAATCATTTCTTCTTCCAACCGCCTGCAAAGCACTTTTCAATGTTATGTCTCCTCCTCCCTTCATGGTTCATGATTTTGGTTTTGGTTCAGTTTTGTCATGAAAAGGTCCAAAAATTTCATTATCTTCTCATTTGATCCAGATGAAGCTGGTGACTTCAATTTAAGGATCAGTCAGACTGAAAATACACTAGGAAACTCCTGGGCTACAGAGCCCCTCTAACCTGGGATGTTCACAGCTTGTCGGTGTGCCACATAAAAATATTTTCTGGTTAAAGAAAAATGACACATCTGCCAGCCATGCTAAAGAGGTCTCCCTTTGAGCCCGGTCCACTCTCTTCAAATCAGTTAATCCCAGCACTTGTGTAACTGCAGATTTACCCTCCAGCATCATCAGCAGGGAAAGCAAACAGCTGAAAACACTCTTGGAAAGGCACCGCTGGGTCTGCACATCGTATGGTACAATGGAGAGCCCACAAATCTGCAGCTCCTACAGGACTCCCCTTGGCCACCCTGTCCCAGAGCTCCCGGGCAGCTTGAAAAACACAGGATTTAACGCTGAGCCACTTACACATTCCAGTCACTTTCTGTCTTATTTATGTGCATGCGCAATATCCCGATAAACTAGAAGGGAGGCTGCAGCCATTCCATCTGCATTCCCTTTTATGCTAAGAAAGATAAATTGAGGCTGATTCAGAGGACAGATTTAAAGAACGCAGTATGTTATCAAGACAAGCACAATCTTCCCAGGGAGCCGTTGTAGTAGGTTGTCTTGAGATCATGCCTTTATTTGCTTGCTAAAATAAATGGACACCACAAAAAACTCAATTCATATATGAGACATCTCTTCCAGCCCACTATGCCTTCCTATTTTCCTTAGACAAAACTGTCTTATTCTATCATTTATTGATGGGACCATTTAATGGCACACAGAGAATTAAAAATAATAAAAAGATAATTAAAAACTTCAGTGCTTTCTTTTTAGTCTTCAGCAATCGATGGAACTGAAAGAGAGTTATATCCAAACCACATTACAGTTTAAGGGTTTTTCTGTCTGTAAAAATCCACGGATACTTTCAACGGGTTTTAATACAGACAAAACCAAAGAGATTTTATGGAACAGTAGAAGCATTTAATAAAAAATTGGAATCAGTCAATCATCTTTTTAAGACTAGGTGATAGAATTCAATAGCAGGGACAAAAATCCTCATAAATTCTGCAGGAACAGTTCAGAAGGCTGAGACAAAAGTTATCATTTCCCGTTAAATTAACAGTAGGACTTTTCCATAAGGGTTGTTTTGAAATACAAATGACCAGAGGAATAAAATACAAATGCTTGAACTTCCTACATCTCTCCAGACTGTATTAAAAAAAAAAAAATACAAAACCCTGATCAACTTTTGATGTTATCAGTTTACAAATCACAGCTTTCAGAGACCCTGAATCCATTCTTGGAGTGCACTACTAAGAGATCTGGGACGCTGGTTCTTGAATTTAGTAATGAAGGCAGATTACCTTAATCTAAGGAGACGCCATGAAATCCTTCAAGTAGATGCAGAGAGAAGCTACGCATTTGCCTGCTTTGTTTGGGAGGGGAAGCCCGCTGGCGCCCTGCCATCATAATAAAGCGCTCCCTATACACCAGCTCACGTGTGGGGCTAAATCTGAAGTGACTTTTCTCAATGAAAGGAGCAGTATTCACTCGTGTGCTCAGCATTCTGATGGCCACCAAAATCTGGCAAACATGATTATAGAGATCCAGCAGGCATGCCACAGCTCTATTTAGTCCTCATGGTTCAACTCAATGCTATGCAAAAAAGAAATAAAAAATAACAGGCTGGCTTGGGATGGCATTCTGGGAGTATGATTTCATGCATATGGATGGACTCAACACATGTTTTGCAACCTATACAGGGACAGAATATCTGAACCAAAGGGAGCTGCTTAACCCACCCGTGAGGGGTCAGTTCAGCATCCTGCCCTCCAAACTATGAGCCAGCGCAGAAACTTGGGGCTTCAGGGACCAGTGATGTTTATTTGTGCTGCTCTGCATGGCATTTTAATTAGTAACTGTGCAGATTTAAAAACTTTGAATGGACACACAGAGGCAGTTGTGCAGCCTTCCTTTTGTGTTTCCACTCTCTCAAAAAAATCCTGTTTGAGGACATCAGCAGGGGGTTAATGGAAGCTTTGATAAAGTTCTCTGAAGCCTTTTATTGTTGCTCAACTACAGACCAGACCCTGCTGTCTCTCTGGCTGCTTTCCAACCAATTTAGTCAAATGCAAAAAACAACTAGAAAATTTAGAAGTCCATCTAAACATTTGATAGCCACAAACATTCTTGGGTGAAGTCTCCTTCCATAGGAAAATAGTTCCTTTGCAATTTTTTAAGGGAAGTGCCCAGGCTGGACAGCAAGCTTTGCAAATGCAAAATGTCAGCACGCTGCCAGCGAAAGGAAATGCACAGTTAAATAGTCCAGAGCAAATAAAAGCTGCAGGACCGTACCTTCATCTCTGTCAGTTTGGTACCAAACCATCATCTGTACCAACATCACTGAGACCAAAATTTGATCAGATCTGATGCCTCCTAAAAGAAAATTTATATAATTTAAATATGGTTAATGCTACCCAGTCCTGAAATTAAATGCCTTTTTCCCAGGAGGATATGTAACTAACCTCCATTTTCCATAGCAAACCATGAGATCTTTTTAAAAATGTGACCAAACTTTTATTTAAATGCTGCAATTACTTCCTGGCACTATCTGACATGCAACTCGTCTAAGCTGTTCACTGAACCCTGAAGCTGGTTATTTAGTAAGGATCTTTAGAAAGCACTTTTTTTTTTTTTTTTTTTTTCCTCCTAGCAAGCCTTGTACTTGTATCCCCCACCTTGAATACAAATTCATGGAAATGGGTGGTGCGGACAGCTTTGCCAGCAAGCAGGCAGTTGTTATTTTAATTATTATTTCTTTGTGGAAAGCTGTGGTTACCTTAAAATAATAATGTAATCCTTCCCAACAATAGTTTTCCCGGTTTTGTTTTTAAGATGGGAGCACGTATGCTTATAACTACGCATTTATTACAGACCATCAGCTAAAGCCTGTGCAAGAACACAGAGCTGTTAATAAGAAACTCCCACTTGCATCTGCCAGCTTGGAGACACTCCTTACTCAGACACATTATCTTACACATGTAATCAAACGTTCAGCAGAAGAAATCTGAAATGGTCAACACATGCAATCGCTCAGGCACTGAGAAATCCCACACTAAACACTGAAATCTGCCCATACAGCAGTATTCCTAACTGTTTGCTCCCATGCAATTCCCAAATTTCTTGTGCTAGGATCACTCATCTTCTTTGTGGATATGGCACCACATTAATATTTGAAAGGTCTGTGGTTTCCCAAAATACAATCTTTGGTTTGCTTCAGAAGTCCTTGCAGTAACTCCCTTTGATGTAAATCTTCAGGCAGCAAAACTCCCTCAAAGAGCCAGAGCCAGGGAAGAACGATGCCGGTCCTCGCCCCAGAACCTGACAGGTTGCCTTGCCGATTACAGCAGGTGAAACCCTACAACAGCGACAACTTGTCCCAACCCTTCGGCTTAAAAATGTATGTACGGAGAGGGGGATTGCTGTTTATGACTAACAGATAAACGTCAAGCTTTAGAAATCACACTGGCTTAGGTTCAAAATAGAAAGTTGCATACAATTAGCCTAGAATTCTGCAAGATGCTGCAACAAATCACTCGGAGTGTCACGCTCATGCATCACCCCTTTTTCAAGTCCCTGCTTACTAGTTTTGAATCTCTCTCGCTATTGAATTCGTGCTTGACACAGCTCCATTTGAGGAAGAAGGAGACTGCTGATCCATCATCCTTAGTACTAACACCTTTCAAGCAAAATAAAAACACCCTTAAAGCAAAAATAAAAAGACCCCTTTTCAGCTCCCTTTTTCCATTACCCCGGCATTTTGCAGAAAAAAAAAAAAAAAAAAAGCAGCAGCTAAGAGCATCACACATACATCCCATACTCTGGACATCTGGCACGTATCTAGATGCTTGCCAAGAGATTATTTTAAATCAGGCTTGTGGGGAACTGGGTGGCCAGGGTGCTGTGACTGTTTATACACACCCAGCTACGTGCACAAGTTTCCTCCGGAGTCTATGTGCCTGTAAAAGGACTCCTGGAATAGGCTATTTGTATCCTTTGGCTGCAGGGAACAAGTAACTGGAAAGGGTGGGACCATGCTGGGAGCAATTACGCTGAAAAAAAATAAAATTGAATTGACTCCTGGATGTCTGGGAAGGCCACAGCCAGGTAGTGCTGTGCCCAGTATCTGGAGTGGCACTCGCTCTGTTTGGGCAGAGACACGAGCTCACCCGCCATCGGCTGGGCCATCCAGCTTGCTGCAAAACTCAACTCTTTCCAACTGGTCCAAACCACTCACCTAGTAACAGCCAGTCCCAGAACCTTCATCCTGCCCGCCACAGCACCCTGAACCTCCTCAGCACCACCTCGTCCTCACACCGCCCAAGGGAGCCCGGCAGGGAGCTGGACTGGAAAACCCACCGGCTGTCAAAGGGGAGCTGACTGCACAAGCCTCCCGATATCCTCAGCAGGCACGAGGAAAGGGTGATGGCAGAACACAAAATGACTTCTTTTGCCAGCTTATGCTATTTTAGAGGGTCTGTGAAACTCTGACACAACCATATGATGAATCCTGTCTTCAAGTCCACAGAGGGCCTTCCTCAGCTATTTGGAGATGACGTCTTCCTTGGGGTTACATGGCCCCTCAAAATTATGTCTCAAGACAACAATAAACAGCTCATCACTAGAACTGAATTTAAAAAAAGGAAAATTTTTGCAAGAGCTGGGCATAAAACTATAGCACCCTAATCAACTACAGATCTTGCTATTTTTTAAAGAAAAATTCACTTATTTTACCACCTCCTTATCGATAAGATTCTCAATATGCGCATAAATATCACCACATACAAAATAAAAAAAGTTATGTTCCCTCTCAGCAAATAGAAATGATTTACTGTTATTTATACTGAAACCAGGACTATACTCAAAGAACATGATGGAGTTCAGAGAATCAGATGGATCGATCCATCTTCAGAGTATCTGTTAATTTTATTTTCCAGTAGTAACTGAAGGGTATTCATGTAGTCACCTAAAGAAAGCTCTGCGACTGAAATCTACTTAACAATGTCTTTTGATGTTTCACTACAGAGCAATTCTTTATAGACAAGTTATAAATATCCAGGAGAGTAGCACATTAAAAAGAAAAGACTGAAAACTTTAGGTTTCCTGGCCTTGGCATGTGCTGCTTTTGATCTGCCTGAGCAACTATGACTTTGTCAATACGAGGAGTGCACAGTGGCCAAGGGCAATGTCTGTCCATGAATTTTTACTGACTGCAAATTCAGCTCTGCACAGGCTAAAGCGCACCAGCAGAATGTTAGACCTTCTATACATTTTCTGTGCTGTTCTGTACAACACGTGAGGAATACTAATCAGCAGTTGAAAGGAAACGAGGGCTGTCAAAGAAGACCCACCGAAATGCAAAATGGGAATATATATTCCCCTACCAAAAAGTCCAGTAGAACTCGTGAGTCATCTTGGAAGCACATAACTCCCACTTCTTTCCCCACGCCACCCCCTGGCACTTCTAAATTAAAACATGAGCATCCTCAAAGGACCAGGAGCTTTCAGATTTTTTTTTTTTCCCTTTTAGTAATGGAATTAAGAATATAAACAACAAACAAACCTAAAGGCTAAATAAAGCTGAGTAACAGCTGACATTTTCTTTCCCTGCACTGAATGTCAATATTCCAAGTTTGGTCACCACAACTGCAGCCTGTCCCAGAAGAGCACTCAATTCATGCGGGGCTTCTTGATGGTGCTCAAGTCCTGGTGGCACCGTGACCCATTTTTCCATCCAGGAAATGGATGCTGAACACCCGCAGGGCTCTGAGCGCTGGCGAGGGACCAGGGGAGCTCGCAGAAGGCAGGGAAGGACGGCAGCACCGCCAGCCACACTGCTCTGCTGCCCAGATGAGGCAGCTGGGAGACAGGCGAACAGACAGCTAGACAGGCAAGGTGTGGGGATCGCAGAGACAAAGGAGCCAGGGAGAGGAGCGAGAACAGAGAGAGGGAAAAAATGGGACAGAGAGACTGAGATATTCATAAGAAAGATCAGTTTTTGATCCTGAGCACAGACAGCTTGAAAACATCCAGTGTGATGCAATGGGAGAAAGAGTAAGTTGATTTATTTATACTGTGTTTTCATTCTAATTGGCACATCCTGCCTCCATCTAGCTGTGCTGCTCCACTTAGGGAAACACTGAGCCCAAGGTAACCAAACAAGGTAACTATCACCAGGCGCTCTGTTTACTCTGAAATATCAACCGTTTTAACTCCAACGAGCAAAGGAACAAAAAGGACACACATCCCTCATAAAATGCAAACAAAAGGAAGGAAGGAAAGCAAGCAGTATAATGAGTTTGGATTTTAAACCTCATTTAGAGCTTGTGTAGGCTCTCCCCCGCCTTATGAACGCCTTTAGCGTCTCTGCAAAGCCTTGTCCTTGTGGCGCTGCCCCTCGGACATGTGCACAGACCAACTCGGCAGCGAACCTGGCTGTCAGGCTGGAGCCCTGAACAGCTCGGCTGTAATCTTTCATAAAAATATGAACTGTTCAGCGCCTCTTCAGAAAAACAAAAGCTTCCTGCTTGCTGTGAATAAGGGCTCTTTATTGAGAGATTAACTTTTAATTTTGAACAGCTTCGCAGCATTATCCTTAGCAGAAAAAACAAAAAAAAAAAGGAGTCCGGAGATTTCTCAGCTATTCAGTCAACTGCCTGGTCAGGTTTCCCATTGAAATTAGCTCTCCGAGCAGCATCGCATGAGAATTGCTGGTTTGCATCTCTTCCACAAGTCATTTCATATTTTTAAAAAATAGACAAAATGCTGATTTCATTTGATCGAAAACAGAAAGCCACAAAAGTCACCACTGCTGGTGGAGACCGAAAAGTGTGGCAGGTCCTATCTCAAAAAATTTATTATACTAAACATGTAGAAGAGCGAGCTGAATTCACCATTCAAAATTCTTAAAACGTCACAACATTGAAGTATTTCATTAGGAGACAGATACTTTTACTTGGTTCAAAGCCTGAAATATAGCTCCTCTCTTAAAAAAAAAAAAAAAAGGCTATAAAACCCAGGACCTTTTCAAAGGAAGCAGGAAAAACACTTTTTCAAATGCTTTTTCATCCTACTTTCAATAGCAAAAGCTTATTTTCATTTAAACATTTTTCTACAGTATTGGAAACTGAAAAGAGTTTCTAAACAAAGGGGGAAAGTAAACTGCCTCATTTCATTATCTCCAGGAGTAAAATGGCAAAAGCAAACAAAAAAACACCTGTGCCTTTCAACTGCACCTTTCATGTCACTGCAACACATTTCTTCAATTTTGTGCTGAATATACCAGTAACTGATTTCTCACTGCTCTCTGTCCGTCTCCAAATGCGTACCTTCTACAGGGGCTGGCACCGGTGCAAGCAAACACGCAAATATTCAGATTTCTGATTCTGACACCAAAAGCTGTGTTCTAAAACTTCTGTGTATTTTCTTCATATCAGATAGTTGTATATTTGGAAGGTCAATTTGAGACTGCTGTTAAGAGGAAGGATTTCCTGGTCCCTTGCATACTTATCATCCCTCCCAAATTTAAGTCAAAGACGCACCTCTTGAAAACAATTCCAGCAAATTCCCCAGAATATGACCTAAAAGCACTACTCATATCTAAAGAACTAAAAACCACATTAACATTTTTTTTTCCTACCAAATACTGAAAAGTACAAGCACAGATAGCAAAAACAATAAGTTCATTTGCAGATTTTCAGTGTTGGTGGTTTCATTTCTATTAGCAAAACGGGGCAAGAGTGTTATTAAAGGAAGAGCTTGTCTCTCATCTGAGTTTAGAAATTGCTGCAAAGAAATGAAGGTAGCTTTACGTTAGCGTAAGAAAGGTGCAAGATCAAAACCAAGCCTGTGGCAGTGCTCTGTCATGACATGATTCCTTTATAATGAAATATAGTGAAACAAAATGAGTGGCACAAGAATTTTAATGCACCCCAGACACACATTTACAATGATTAAACAGATCAGTACTTGTAAAACCCAAGGGTCCAACTTTACAAACCTTCACTCAAGTGACCAGTTTCACTGAAATCAATGGGATTATTTGCATATGTAAGGACTGTTTATCTCAGTCGAGATTTGTAGGTTTAGGCTACACATTCCTATTTAGATCTTCTATGCTGCAGAATACACAAAGTCCTACAGAGAAGGAAGAACTCGGCACCTTGGAGTTAATTTTCATTTGTACCAGTACAGTTTTCTCCAGCCCTCTGAAGCATTTGATAGACTGGGCATGTTTCATAATTGCAAATGTTGGCAAAAATACAAATTTCCTGATGTGAAGAACTGCTACTCATGGATCATAAACAAAATCAATTCTTATTTGCATATTCAATCAGATTTCCGTTTGCATATTAAAGCATAAAAAGGTAGAATTTTCACACGGTAGATGGATCCCACTCACTTATTCATGCATATATGCATCCACTAATCCTTACACATGCCAAAATCAGTCAGAAATACTCTCTTTGCTAGGCATTCACAGCACAAAAACACTGTCCCTGCTGCTGTTCTCAACCTTCTCTTTTCATATAGCATATGACAGGATTCTCCTGCAGCTTTCTCCCAAGACTCTGTAATAGCCCCTGTTCTCTATTTGTCTTCTTTTCAGTAGGCAAAGCGATAGTTTGAATTTTTGAATCATAATTTAAAAGGGATGCTGTCAACTGTATGTGTAAAGAACAAAAAACACTGGACCAGATTTTCAAAGGAGCTTCAGCGTGGACTTGACAATCCTGCTTGTAACTGTCACTGCAAAATTGAATGTATTTCTCACTGCTAATATTGAAGGGTTCTGGACTACAGCTAAATTTTGTAGATTTAGACTATGCATACCTATTTTTCACAAGCATCTACAAAGACACAGAATTCAAAATATTTATATAGTCCAGTACTATCTAAATATCCAATATTAATGTGGTCCCGTACACCGTAAGTCTAACAATAAACGGTAACCCTGTAAGCTAAGCTCCCAGGCGCTGAATGCCTGCAACATCTGTGGGACTTGAAGGCAATCAGCGCTGTGAGCGATTAGATAACAGGTTTGACAGTCATCTAGCCCGTCTGACAGTCTGGATATCTACTTTGCATACAGAAGTGTGTTATATTCAAATGTATATAACTCTGTGCATTAAATTAAAAATTCAACTGGAACCCTGTGCTTGAAACCCTAGCTAGCTGCGAACAAGAAATGATTTCATGTAATTAAAGAAAAAAATCATACGAATGATCATCAAAACCAAACTGCAATCTGCTGCAGCAGCCTTTACTAGGTCAAGCGCAGGGGACTGAAAAAAGTAGAACTGCCTAGGGTATCCAAAATAATCAAGTATAAACAGAAATGGTATTTCACTCTCCCAGATGAGTGAAAGGCAGACCTCAGCCAGCATGAAGATGAAAGCTCATGTAGGATTTCTAAAGTAATGCCAGCTCTGATCAATTGAAACGTTGTTAGCAGCAGGTTACAGAGGTATTTATTTAACAATGGGATGGAATCTAATTGACTTTGCAGGGAGAGGAGAGAGGGCAGGCAAGCAATGGAGCACCAGCTCATTCCTCTTTTTGAATCTCACGCAGCCCTTTTCAGAAGGAGGCGGAAGCACAATCCTGTGCTCTCCGACCTTGTATTTTGCCCTCTGTAAACACCAAGCGGCCCTGCGCAGGGTCTCCCCTACCCAGGGCCGAGCCGCTGGAGCTGCCCAGGGCAGCTGCGCTCTTCTGCTTCTGCAGAATGCCTCCTGGTGTCCTCACAGCATTCTGCGGCAGGGCTCTGCTCCCAGCTCCAGGAGTCAAATCCCCCTCTGTTTTTCTAGCTCTAAAGAATTTAAACTATCCATACAAATAACCAGAAAATAAGGGTTTGACCCAGTTACGCATCTTAGGGCTCCTTGCATTCATTTGTTAGTGCTAAATGTAACTGAAATCACAGCTTTCCTGAAAAACAGGCAGGAGAGAGAAGAAGATAATTTGTTGAGGTTCCTACCTGCTTGGTTAGTTGTCACAGTGACTGACACAGCTTGGTCCTGGCCGGGATTTTGCCTGGACACTCCATTCACTGCCCAGACTTCAAAGGTGTAGTTAGTGTGTGCCAGGAGGTCAGTGATGGAGACTTTGGTGGTTTTCAAGCCGTTCTGCTGGGGGCTGAAGTGCACCCCGCTGCCACAGGACCGGCAGTGGCTGAGGTCGCTGGCACCGCACCTCTTGCACACCACGTTGTAGGAGATGTCTTCCCGACCACCTTTGTTCTGGGGGGGGCTCCACTCCAGGTTCACCGACGTCTCGTTGACATTGGAAATCAGGTTCTGGGGAGCAGATGGAGGGCCTAGAAAGAAAAAGTCCACATGGTTTTAGTAACTGGAAAAACCTTACACAGCGTGATATTGAGCATGTGCAACTCCCAGTTAAGTCAAGGACAGAGGAGACTACACAGATTTTTTTTTTTTCTCTGTGTTCTTAATGAAGGTGAAAAATTAACTGGTAAATCAAACTCCGATCTCTTCAGATGATGAATTACCAGTATTTTCCAGCTCTAAATAAGCCTGAAAGCCCAGTATTGCAATTAAACAAGAGTGGGGTTTTGTCACTTTCACTATTTATACTTGTCACGAAAAACTTAAAATTTATATATTTTACACTCATGTTTTGGTGATCTCCCAAGCAAAGCATCACATGTACAAACTCCTACTTCACTTAAGATTTTTAAGGCCCCCCTATTACCTACAGGCAGACTCTCATTGAAATTGTTGATTTCCCAATACTTTTTTCTATAAGAATACAAGCACAATATTTTCCAGACAAGTTGATGTCAGATCACATTCAGCAAACACTGAAGCCCATCAGGCAGGGAGCTGGACATGACACTTTGGGATACAGGAAGGTGATTCGAGTAGAAAGCCAGACACACAACTAAGGCTTTGAAGAAGCAAGAATAAAGGTTAAAATAAGGGAGTGCTGAAGAACGTGAAAGAATTGGGGAGAAAAATACGGTGAGCAGCTGAAAGAAGCAGCTGATACAAGAAAACCGGTCAGGAAAAAGAGAGCATACAGAAAGCTCGGGAATAAGGCTGAATTAGACACAGGGTCAGCTCTTGCACCACAGGCGCAGGAGACTGAGACTCATAAACATGCTGCCAAAGAGTTCCCAGCTGGTTCCAGCACAGGGACTGTGCAATGTGTGGCCAGAGTCGAACGCAGGGTGGCTGGACCTGCCAGGCAGGAGTGGGGCAGAGCTGGGTGCAGGGAAGGGGCGGCAGGAGTGGGACAGAGGTGGGTGCAGGGAAGGGGCGGCAGGAGTGGGACAGAGGTGGGTGCAGGGAAGGGGCGGCAGGAGTGGGACAGAGGTGGGTGCAGGGAAGGGGCGGCAGGAGTGGGACAGAGGTGGGTGCAGGGAAGGGGCGGCAGGAGTGGGACAGAGGTGGGTGCAGGGAAGGGGCGGCAGGAGTGGGGCAGAGCTGGGTGCAGGGAAGGGGCGGCAGGAGTGGGGCAGAGCTGGGTGCAGGGAAGGGGCGGCAGGAGTGGGGCAGAGCTGGGTGCAGGGAAGGGGCGGCAGGAGTGGGGCAGAGCTGGGTGCAGGGAAGGGGCGGCAGGAGTGGGGCAGAGCTGGGTGCAGGGAAGGGGCGGCAGGAGTGGGGCAGAGCTGGGTGCAGGGAAGGGGCGGCAGGAGTGGGGCAGAGCTGGGTGCAGGGAAGGGGCGGCAGGAGTGGGGCAGAGCTGGGTGCAGGGAAGGGGCGGCAGGAGTGGGGCAGAGCTGGGTGCAGGGAAGGGGCGGCAGGAGTGGGGCAGAGCTGGGTGCAGGGAAGGGGCGGCAGGAGTGGGGCAGAGCTGGGTGCAGGGAAGGGGCGGCAGGAGTGGGACAGAGGTGGGTGCAGGGAAGGGGCGGCAGGAGTGGGACAGAGGTGGGTGCAGGGAAGGGGCGGCAGGAGTGGGACAGAGGTGGGTCTGGTTCTGCCCAACCGGCCAGACTGCCTCCAACAGTGCCCTGCCTCGCTCTTTAACCAATGCACAGACAGAAATCTTTATTTGTGTGCTTAAATCCCCACAGGCCCCAAACCAATAAGCACATTGAAAACACAGGAGAGCTAATCCTGTGACCCTTAATCTAATGTCAATGCAGCTGAGGTGAGACACACTGTTTGTACCCTTAAATGTAACAAGGATGATGCAGAGCAACCCCAGGAAACAGATGGGTATTTTATACATCCCAAAAAGCTTGACTGATCACTGAAAGGCAGCCTGTTCTGGGGTAGAGGATGAGGGTGCTCAGACTACACACACAATACTCTGGGACAGGACACAAGGTAAATATTGTATCAAATAGAAATTAAGCAGAAAGGAAGAACAAAGCTTGCAAAATGTAACGATCCAAACTGGAACACAGTAAAAATACCAGTACTTGGTAATTACTCACAGTTAGAGCTTTAAATACAAATCCTAAAAATACTGTAAATAATTTTGTAGAAAGTCACAAATTCCATTTTTATTCAAGGCACAGGAGAGCTTGAGAAAGCTTCTTAAATTTTATCAAAATACATTTGAGGGTTGGTATTAAAAAAAGTTCAATCAAATCTCATAGAAAAGGAAGAGAAGGTGAAAGTTCTGGCAAGCTTCATTCCAGGTTTTCCATTCCTGTTGTTTGTCAAATGTTATGAAATTGGAAAAGAATTTGGCCAGCACCAATAGTTTCATTAAGTGTATAAATAAACCAATCATAATCTCTCACATGCCAAAGGTACAAAAACAGACATCAGGCTAAACTGGGAATCCAATACATTGTGGTGAAATTCTGCTGGAATTACAAAGTGACTCCCGTGTCTCAGCAAAGAGGTTAAACTGTTACAAGGTGACTGTGGTGAAGATGAATTCTGGCTGCTTCTATTCGTCAGGTGCAGCTGAAAGGAAGCCTGAGACCGGGGCACAATGTGGAGGGCAAGGTTTGAGGGCTGCATCGCACCCCTGGGTCTGTGCTTGAAGCTGCCAGAACGTAACACATGGTCAACAGGAGGCAGGACTTTTATTTGAGGAGAGGCAGGCAGGTTAAGAAGAGTCTTAAATTACCTAGAGGTCAAACGTACCTACTTATCTTCAGTACCTAAATGAAAGGTCTCTGCTGCAAGAGCAGCTGAGCAAGGACTGTTCCTCTGCGCTCACTTCACAAATACCAAATTAATATATTCATTTTGAAAAGAGGGAAATCCTCCCTTCCTGCCAAACCTTTGAAACAGTCTCTGAGTTAATTGGGGCAGACAGGTAGAATTACTGCAAGGAGAAGGGAGAGCCCGCGCCAGCCCCTGCGACGGGATCCCTCCTGCCTGCTGCCATTCAGGGCTTCTATTTATACACCGGCAGCATTTCGGAGTCCTAAGGACAAAACCCTTTTACTCAAAGACCAGTTACCAAACACAGTCAGAGACATTTCCTGCTCCAAAAATGCTTAGAAACTAGCAGAAAAAGAAAAGAGAAATAAACTGTTTTTAATCTCTGTTCATCACATGGGAACTGAGGTAGAGAGAGAAGCGGTGCAATGACAAGGGCACACAGGACATGCCCGGCACATCTGGGCATCGGAGTGTCAGCCCAGTGCCTCTGCCCACTAACCAGCTCTCCTTCCCCAAAAGCTGGGTTTGCCAGCTCCCCTGGGCAGGAGAAAGCGGTCACTGCTTAGCCTGAAATACACAAGCCTACTTTTCAAACACAGGAGTGCAACGAGGTGGAAGACACTCCTGAAATCATGAACTCAAGCGGCAGCACAGGAACTGCTGAGCGGGAACTGAGCTAAACCCCATCGACCCCCAAATCCTCCAAACTGCCTTGCACCAGGGCTCTCTCTTCAGGGCCAGCAGGTGCACAAGGTGACAACATTTGTCCCTCTGCGCTGTCAAGGAGGCAGGAGAACAAAACAAAGCCTCTGGAGGAAACCAGCAGCCTCAGTAGACTGCAAGCCCAAGTCCACGCTGTGCAGCGAGGGTCTGACCCCGCCAGAGCAGCTGCTGGAGGACATCCTCCTCCCACAGGCCGTCCCGTACCTGGCAGCAGCCAGCCCTGAACAGAAACTGCTCCTGGGGGAAACGGCAAGAGCTTTGCAGAGAGGAAAAAGGTGTTTTCTTGAGAGTGTTCACTTGCTGCAATCACACAAGAGAGAGCATCGGTTCGGAGCACGGCCAGGAGAGCTGAGATAAGGTGGTGCCAGAGCAAACACCTCCCTCCCTGAGCAACGCCCGGCTCTGCCAGGGCAGCCCTTGTTTCAGGGGGATGTTCCTGAGGCAAAGTACTCCCCCCGAGGAAGGTCCGTGCTGCCGCAGTTACGGTCTGAAAGATGTGCCTTTTAGCTCAGATCTAGCAGCCAGTTTGGGGTTAAACCCAGACTTGCTCTGATGTCCATTAAGATATTTTCCAAGGCTCTAGGTCCAGTTTCACATGGGAAAATGTGACAGAATGAATCAAGCTCCTCAGAAGCAAAAAGTCAGTAATTAGTATGTGGGACAGGGCATCGCAGTGTCTAAACAGAGACGCAATGAAGCGGAAAACCAGGGAAGCAGATGCTTGCAGGTCACAGAGATGAGTGCACCACCTCCAGCGTGAAAAGGAAGATGTGGGGGAGTCTCCAAATGGTGGGCTGACATTACAGTGAGGGGAAAAGCAATTTCCTTTCTTTCTGGAGCATAGTCATCAATGGAGCTGTTGGCACTGGGAGTGGGGAATAGTTTCAGATTGATGGGCCTGGTTTCAGATGTTGAAACACAGGGCGTATCTGCTCCTTCAATGGTGATCAGTATTTGCTTTGTTTCTGACAACAGAGCCACTGCCGCTAGATGAGACGAAAACCCTTTCAGGGCTGTGGCAGGCTGGAAGCGCCAGCGCCATTCCCAGATGGACCCAGCTAGCCAGATCCTGCTCGAACAGCGTCCTGCTGGCCAGACCACCACCCGCATACAAACCGTCTGTCCTCCGGCAGAAAAATCTAGCTATGGGGCAGATGAAAGGGCAGACAGGGAGCTGTGCTCTGAAACTGGTTCCAACATCTGTAACTTTGTCCCGAGTCCCATGATTTACAACATTTTTCTTAAAACTCCTGCTGATGGAAGCACGCTATTGCATGAGCCATTCGGTGCTCTGGAAGCACTGAGCTAATAACGCCACACTGCCCAGAAGAGCTTAAAAATGTGACAGTTCCTACAGAAAAAAAAGAAATAAATCCATTTTTATTTTGAAAAACAACTAATTTTAATGTTCATTTTATGATGTTAGGAAGCCAGGCGCTCTTGCTTTCCCTTACCAGAACCTGAGGGACGGATCGGCAGAGCTGATCACACGCCTCCTGTCAGGGACTGCAAAGAACACACGGTTTGATCCCTTTCAGGGCCTGAAAACCAGATCCCTCATGCAGCCCATTTACCAGCACTGTGAGTGGACATGGGGTACTCTCCTGTGGGAATGTAGGGAACGGAAGTTTTTAATTTTATTCCTTCCTGGGGCTCCATAAATCTTGCTTCACAATAAACCCATCGAAATCAACTGAGCCATGAAGCAAATGGCAAGGCCCTGGGTGGAGCAGCTCATTGTGTGCGTCAGGGCCAAGGGAAACACTGAAGAGGCTGTTTAGCAACAAATAATCTTTGTCAAGCTAATCTTGCTATCTTCCTCAACCCTCCTATTAGGTTTACTCAAATGCATTGGGCAAGTGTGCTGGTTTTGGCTGGGACAGTTAATTTCATCATAGTAACTAGTCTGGGGCTATGTTTTGGATTTGTGCTTGAAACAGTGCTAATAGATGTTTTAGTTACTACTGGTAAGTACTCACACAGAGTCTTTTCTGCTCCCCACCCCACCACTGAGCAGGCTGGGGGTGCACAAGAAGTTGGGAGGGGCACAGCTGGGACAGCTGACCCCACCTGACCAAAGGGATATCCCATACCATACGATGTCCTGCTCAGCCTATAAAGCTGGGGGAAGAAGAAGGAATGGGGGGACATCTGGAGTGATGGCATTTTGTGATGGAGCCCTGCGTTCCTGGAGATGGCTGAACACCTGCCTGCCCATGGGGAGTAGTGAATAAATTCCTTGTTTTGCTTTGCTCGTGTGCGCGGCTTTTGCTTTACTTGTTAAACTGTCTTTACCTCAGCCCACAAGTTTTCTCAATTTTACCCTTCTGATTCTCTCCCCCATCCCACCAGGTGAGAGTGAGAGAGAGGCTGTGTGGTGACTGGGGTTAAACCATGACAGCAACTCACATTGTTTGGCTTTCTCTTGCTGCAATAAGCTATAGCCATTATATCTGTCTCTTGCACCCACAGATAGACAGATCTGTCTGTCTTAAGGACAATGTTGTATCCTATGTCAAATGAATATTCAGGTAAACTAGGGCTTTTAAGGAGTTAATAGCACGAGCATTACTTGTACTAAACACCCTTACTGCAACCTCAGGCTGCATTTTAACTTTTCATCCATCAATATTTCTCTCCTTCCCTTCCTACAAAACAGTCAAGTCTCTCTCCAGTCAGAAGCCTCCCGCATGCCACTGCAAGACTGATGAAGGCCTGATGAAAACCACGACAAGGGCACGTCTCAGCACCTGACCTGCTCCTCCTACCTTCCAGACCACAGGACATTTCCGTGTGCTGCATTACCTGTGTGCCAGCTCTCTGTGGGTTACAGGTCTCTGTGGGCATAGCCAAGGAGCCTCTGTGATTCATACCAGAGATCAAGTCTGGTCCAAGCACTGAAATGACTCACAAACAGCTTCTGCAGTGAAGACCCAGCAATGAACTCACTCTCCGGGACTGAACTAGCACCTGTGGGGTGCAGATGGCAAGGGGCCGTGGGTGTGAAGTGAAGCAGGCTGCAGACTAACACTGGGCATAATGACATTTCAGTAAACTGTTTATTTGCAAGGAGAGTAATATTTTGCATTTAAATCAGCTGCCCTACACACTGAGGGACCATCAGAGGTTGTTGGCTCAACCATCAACAGGTTGTTTGCCTGTTGTTCGGATGCTGAGGAAGTGATCCCAAAGCCCCTTTCTTCCTGCCGCTGAAGGATAACAGTACAAGTGTAGGAGGTTCAATCTAGTGAACAGGCAAAATCGTTCTGCCAAGGAAAAAGAAAGTTTACCCTGAACGCAATGAATGATTTCAAAGGCAAATAGCACCGAAACTATTAGCTGCAACTGAGTGAACATTCCT
>NW_010141023.1:51373-67545 GCF_000699245.1 Pterocles gutturalis
CAGTCACGCCCAGCCCTTCATGCACGCCAAAGGGAAGGTACAGACACCAGGACCCTCGGCATGCCCAGGGACGGGTCTAACCAGGGTGCACCAGGACTGCAAGGTCAGCACCAACCATCACGAAGTCACAAGTCAAAAGGAGAGAGCCTCCCCTCTGACAAACTCCATATACTACAAACCCATGTCAATGAACATGGTGCAGCTGGGGGGACTCCAGCAAGACAGGCAGACAGGCACAGTTTATCGGGTGTGCAGACAGACTCCAGCCAAGCCAGCCCACCCCTTCTCCCTACAGCTGTGGCCTGATCTACGCAACTGAAAAATACCTCTGGAAACTAACCTTTGGATTTGAGCGTAGATCTGTAAGTGCACTACGCTGGGGAACTGTATTTAAATGGTTATGACAAAGGTTTTAATACCCCTGGTTTTACATCTTCCTTTTTTATTACTGATCTGCCCAGCAAGGTGCCTCTCTAAAAGTCTCTGTGGGTGTATGCAGTAAATTCAATCACAGTTTTCTACTACTGGACCAGACAGACTTGTTTGCCATAAAGAAGACTGTCTTCACTAAACCAGTTAATTTAGTTCAGCAACAGTATATGGTTAGGACGTGGGGATTAAAGGACAGTGAAAGACGAAGGGAAAAAAATATTCCCAGCAAAACAGCTCCTGAGTGACCTTGCTGTCCATTAAAATGACAAGAAATGAGGACCTTGAAGCTTGGTTCTCTGCTGCCCCAGGTTGATAGGATGCCAGAATCCCACCTTTAGACAACTAACAGCTCCAAATTTTGGGCAAACACCTTTCATTCACCAGAGCTATAGGTGAGTAAAAAAATTCTTTTTCCTTTTCTCAGAGGTCCCACGGCCAAAGCACTGAAGATAAAGCTGTGGGCTTTGGTTTAGCCAATCCTGTCAGACCCGAGTAGCCATTGTATACTATTTTCTTAGGTTGTAAAACAAAAACACTACAAAACAAACCAAAAAGCACCTCAGCACAGGGTTTTGACACTTAATGCCTTTAAAGTGAAACTAGCACTTAGGAGAAGCCCACTCTGATGGTACCCAAAATAAAGCTGTCTCTAGCCACAACAGCCGCCTGCCTGCACTCCTGCTACAGCCTGTCCCCTGGCAGAGGGCTGCCTACCAGCAGCTCCTTTCCTTGTGGCAGCTTTGTCCTCAGCCACTAACAGTGGTGGTGGATTATTTTGGCAGCAACTTTACCCATTAAGGACTAAACTGATATTATCAGTATTTGGACTGCAACCGCATCTGTTTACTACTAACCTATGGTATGGTTAATATTTATTACCTTGAAAGATCTGGCTGTGGGAGGAGATCTATTAAAAACACAAGCTGAAACTCACGCTCTCCATAGAAGTGCTAATGGAGATATTTCAAACATATACCCTCCAGAAGGCAAGCCTTCATTATGAGCATCCTGTCAGTCACCAGATCAGTGTTTCAAATGTACCCTCCTTTAAAAGATGCTTTCAAAAGATGTGCATGTGGCTAAGTAACAAGCAGGATGAAGCTTCTGAGCCCTGGAAGGAGAAAATTATTTTAAAAGTAATTTACCTAGTCTGTGTGTGCATGTGTGTAAAAGCACGTTTCTCTGTTGGGTACGGATGTCTCTGCAGCCAGGGCAATGGATAATTATTTTCAAGTGGGTTGTCATTCTGCCTGCATTCGGTCTGCGTTCGCCTGACAGTGTGAAATCAGAAGGAAGCTTCATTGGCAATTCCCACCAGACATCAGAAAACCTCAAGCATGTAGAAAAGACTTTAATCTTCTTTAGCCATTCCTCCACTCTCCTTGAGGAAAATATCACCTCTCTTTTTTGAGGCAGAAAAAGTAGACCTTAGCTTGATAAGGATTAAAAATTACTCTAACAAACAGTAAAAATAATACGATAACCTACTGCAGTTCAAAGCTTTCTCATGTCACCCTGAAACTGAGAAAACCCCATAAACATACTGTTAAATGCAGCAGAGTGCCAGCTACGGCTGTGTTTGTTAATCAAAGTCAATCAGGCAGACCAGCAGACTTCAGTGGGCTTTGGACTGGGACTGACAAAAGGCTCCTCTTTATGAGCCTGCTCCAGAGACACTGACCCTCTTCATATCCGGTGATTTCAAAGGGAACTCGGGGTATTCGGAAATCTTGAGCTAATTTGCTACATAATAAACAGGATTCTTACAACAGGGAGGGTTGCTATGACTCACAGTTGGTTAAAAGGAGCCTACTATAAACCAGCCTGTTTTGAATCGGCAACTTGGCCTTGGCTATACTACAGAGGAGCAGTTAAGTCTTTGATAAGTTAGAGGAGGAGCAGCAGGCACCTGGGAGTAAGCATCCAACTGACTAAAAGCAAGAAAACCTAACTAGAAATGCACTATCAGAAAAGTTAAGCACGTCTTCTGCTATACAGGACCTGAAAGACAGCTTTTGTGTACAACACAGCAAGAATAAAGAGGTGCAAAAAAAAAAAAAAAAAAATCCATACAATGAACAACTCCAAAGATCTTTGGAGCATATCTACAGAGAGCAATGAAATGTCACAGAAGGTACACCAAGTACCTTTGAAGGGGTGAGCTCAGGCACTAAGAGGCAGCATGACTCTGCTAAGGCTGTTGTGTTGCCACCCTCACCAATGTGACTGCACTGCTGCTCTCCCAACAAGGCCTCGCGATGCGGTTATTGTATGGAAAACCTTTAACAATTCCAATCAATACTCTTTAACTTGATCATGATACTGAAATTCATCTCCCTGGAGGCAGGGCTGAGTGTGAAATAGAGAGTTTACTATTTGCAGAGTGGATGCAAAGAAAGTAATTATTTAATAATCAATGTCTTTAAACTCCTTAAGGTCCCTTACTGAAGTGTTTGGCAAAGCGGTGCCAGGCACCACTTCAAGACAAAGCACTTTGGCCTCTTCTTTTCATCTCATAAAGCTTCATTAAACCTGTAGGACAGTGGGGCTGTCAATAATGTTTCAGCATGTGAGCTGTGAAGCCCTTCAGATAAGCCTTTGTTGTTGATCTTTAACCATCTGAAAGACAAGTTATAACGCAGAGTAAACACCTGGGCTGCGTAAGTTTAGGCTGAGAAATAAAGCCCACACTTTCCTGTGACAGTTGTATATGTTGCTGCCACTAATTGCTTCTTTCAGCAGTTATGGACAGGTCTCCTGTTGCTGTGGGCTAATTTACACAAGCACTGACAGTTCAGACAACCCTCGCTTCTTGTCTGCCTGGCTATTCCTGACCATTTATCATTATAGGTTACGTGTTTTTACAACTGGTGAGACCAAAGCCAACAGTCCGCAAGATGTGGCAGCCACTTGAAATATCAGTCATCTGCTCTATTTCCACCCTCCTTCTCCTCTCTGTGCACAGTTAGCATTGCATCTGGGTTTTAATAAGGCAACTGATTTGATAAACAATTCTTAATTTATTTACTTGGGCAAGACTTCTTTGACTTCAGTGGGAGTTCTGCCAAGCTAGGGAACTTGGACCAATGCCAATGATAAAATTCCCATTTTACTAGCATGTATGATTTCCTATTTACTTGCCAAGAGAACCCTGGTTACCAGCTTCACAATAGGCTTTGTTCCTTTCACCTGGCGAACAATCCAATCAATATTTCCTCTTCTTTCCAGGCTAAGAGAATTAAGTGAAGAGGTCCAGTTGCCACTGGCAGAGGTGTGGGAAAACTGACGTTTGTAGGTGCCACCCCTGTGGGCTTAGTGTTTCTCTTCCAAAAATTGCCACATAAGAACATTTTCCATTGCCCCATATGCTAAGACACTTTATCGCATCTACTAACACGCTGCGCTGCAGACAATACCACCTGTGTTCACTCATTCTTTTGAGTTAACAAGAATTCCACTGCGGATACCAGAAAGTTGTCCGACAGGAAAGAAATCCAACCAGAAAAATAAGTTGTTCTGTCATTGGCCCAACTGCTGAATTTCTTATTCTGTTAGCTCTCTAATTTACTTTAACGACTCTACAGAACTGGGTCCTGAGTAACCAAATCAAAGCCCCCGGTTAATTGAGTATATGTCTCTGCTAATTTAAGGCTCTGGCCAGAAAATCAGAAGGCAGCTAATAAACAGTTGCTGTATTTAAAGGAGCGATGATTTTAAGTTTACTGATTATAAACACACTTTGTCAAATTACTCCCGTCTCTTCTCTTCAAGCCATAACCACTCCCCTTCTTATTCAACATTTTCTCAACTTCTTCAGCCCGTCACCACAGATGAGGGGAGACAGCCTTCTCCTGTGAGATTCCCATCACTCACAGTCCCTTTCTCTCAATCTGGCAGCTACGGATGGTCTATTTTCCCAGACTATGTGGAGAAGAAAAGTCATTCTCTCCATACTGCCTACCCACTGTTCCCTTTGCTCTTGCAGCTGCCATAGTGCACCTTAAAAGGCATTTTGACATACTGTTTACATAATGAACAACCTTATACAACATTTTAAGAACAAAATAATTTACTTAAGGTACAGACATATATAAAGAAGTGGAAGAATTATTATGTCATAAATTTAACTTCTGAAGATCAGAGGCTGTATTGGCATATACTTCATATTACAGAGAACAAGTTCCAACACCAGAGGTTAGACTGAGGTAGTGCCAGAAAAAGTGCACAGACCCTGGGAAGGAAGCATGGCAAAACCAGTGCAGAGCCACCTACAACATACCAGCCAGTATGACCGCGCGTTGTACCCTACTTTCTTATTCTTCTAAAAGCTAGAACAGTGATAATCAGCGTCTGTCTGGAAATTTAGAAGAGGCACAAGTTAAGTTGAAGGAAAAAGAGCACATTTGTTTATTTAGGAGGCTAAGCAATCATAATAAACATATGTTCAAATAATCAGCTCCTGTGTAACTACTCATTTGCAAGCACAGCTATTAGGTAGGTAAATTCACTCTTTTTTGAAAATGCAAGTCAAATATTTATCTCTGAGATATATTAAATGCAACACAAGATTGTGCTAAGAGCACATATTAGACTGTAAGATTTAGAAAATTGAAGTGTTTAGACCTTTCAGACCTTTTTTAAAGCCTTGACCTTGGAAACAAATAAGGACAGTGTTATTTTAATGGGCATTCAAATTTTAACAACACAGTCACACAGCTCCAGTGGAATCCACACTGAGTTTCCACTGTAGATTGCTCATCATTTCATTATGGTTCATTATGCTGATAACTGTCAGAAAGCATTAGAAGCAGGAGCCTTGAGTAATAGCACTGAAATGGTAATTTAAAAACAATATACTTTCTGGAGGAAATACAGCAGTGCACTAAATTCAATTAGAAGAGGCGAATGTAAAGACAAGTAAGTGACGTTTGCTGTTTGAAGCCAGGCTTTTCGATTTCTTGATAACCTAACCTGGAGAAAGCCCTTTTAAAGCCGGCACTTTTCTCTTGCATCTCACTAAATTTGCTCTCATTATCTCTACGCTTCTGCAGTATAAACTGTCTTAAACACAAGCGTTTTAGAAATATTTCAGGCCACGCCAAAATATCAATGAATCAGTCACTGTTGGGGTAGCACAACGGACTAAATTATTCAGGGTCATTTACTGAGACAGATTTCAAACTGGACAGTCTATGCTGGTAATCTCCCTTTTGTAAAGGGCTCCCAATTAAAAATCATTAATAATCTGAAACGAAAAGACAATATAAACAATACAAAACGGTCCCGTTCTCACTTATAATGTGAGCATTGTTTGTTAAGAAACAGTTAGAAAACGCTACTCATTAATGGTGGGTCCACAGGACCAATGCCCATTAACTTGGGTGGGAACTGCACCTGCCTGCACCAGGCTGCAATTCACAGAACATCTCCTTATGGAGAAGGAAATTTAGGGATGAGGACCATGATTGAGACTGATTGTTTTCCAGCCTCATGGATTTGTGTGTTGGTAAGGCAATTTATTCGCCATTAGATTGCTAACCTTATGAAAGACCCATCATCTCAGTAAGTGCTGAAATATAATGAAGGTCTGAACAGCTGCCTTAACATTATTCTTGAGATGATTCCAAAAGGGAAAGTCATCCCTGTTTTCCACAGTTTGTGCTCAAGTGTATTACAGATCAATCATACCCTCTCCATGCCCAAGCACACAGCTGACAAGCTTACTCTTCTTCAGAGCTAGACGTCTAAGTTCCTGTGTCAGGTCAAAGCAGCAGATCCAGGGCAGCTCTGCTCCTTAGTGCTGACAGACACGCTGATGATTATCCCCATGAGGCAAGCTTGAGCGAAAAGATGCAGCAGTAAACAGGGTGTCTATGCCTGGCCTTCTGACACAGCCCACTCCACGGTCTCCTATGCTCACATCCCACCACATTCTGCTCTTGCACAAGCTTTAAGCCAGACATAACTACTCACTCTAGCAGAGCTAAAATGGAGCAGAACACTAAAACCAGAGTTTAGACTGGATGCCTGGCTTACCTGAAGGTTAGGCACAGTTTTTACAACTCCACAACAGATGGAGATGTCAGAGAGTGGTGTTATGGAATGAGAAAACTCTGGAGCACCTCTCCTGACCAGTCCATCAGGAATTAGGTGTTGCTTTTACTACTTACTGCAGGAACTGCGAGAAAGGAAAATGAAGGGGAATTCTCCAATTCCCTTTCATCCACTAGCACAATCAGGCTAATGGAAAGTCATAATGGTCTTCATCCCCCAACCTAGAAGGTGAGATAAGTGATGAGGACAGCAAGTTTATTACTAAAGGAAATCAATAGCCAAGGGTCAAAGCTTTACAAAAAACACATCCTAAGAAGGCTGAAGTTCTTCATCTTAAAAAGTGTTTAGAAATAATAAAGAAAGTATCAATCCACAGTCCATTCCAGGTGTTCTCTCCAAATTACCCAATATTACTTTTCTTCACCTGGTCTAATAGTTCTCCAAGTGAACAGAAACCTGATTTTACAAGCCAGTGGAGCAGAGTCTATCTTTTTGCTAGAAGAATGGATCTTAGATACTGTGTTTTATTTCTTCATTAGTGCACCGTCACAGTGAGCGATTACTAAATGCAGAGCTGAATGAGAATACCAGGGTTAAAGAGAGCATAATGAACAAAGAAGGTGCCTGATTATTATGGCTGTCAGCACAAGGGAATTGGGTTTGTCACCTGGTTTAACCAACTGGTAAGAACTGATTAGAGTCTGAAGCCATCTGAAAGAACCTTTGATGTTTACGCTCCCTTCTGTCTCCACATCTTGTCAGGAAAGGCAGACAAATGGGGAGGTTCTTCCGGAGGGGCTTCCTTCAGCAGAAGCCCTCTAAACACTTTCTGTCACTTGCCTCAAGGGCGTGGGCAGAAGGCTACTCATCGTGGGGAGCACGGCAAACAAAGGGCCCCCCCAGAGCCCCTTGCACCCTGCTCCTTGTGTAACACTGAGGGGCACCACGCACATGGGGCTGCACTTTGTGCCTGTGCAGGTACCACCGTCGTAGGAACCTTCAAACACTCCTAAAGGCAGATCTCCAAGAGGGGATATTAATGAGCACAGCAGTGAGTCTGGGAGCAAAGCTGCCCTACAAGCCAGCTCAGAAATAACCTCTGTGTCTTCTTTTACCTTGGATCACAGAAAAAGAAGCCTTTAAGCTCCAGGAAAAATCAAAGCTATGAAATGGGACCTCCAGGGACAGGCCTGTTTTCCAAGACCAGGTGCTCACGGGACTGTGGTGTTGGCTTGCCTCTGCATGCTGAGTCCTAGACTGCTGCAGCGATGAAGACTGAGGCCAGCACCATGGCCCTTGCCTCCTCTTCTTCCCTCTTCATATTTTCAGGAAAAAGATCAAGATCAGGGACTTCAACTTTGACTGACCTCCAAATACAGGAACGGGGAAGGTTGCCAGAAGTAGACCCACAACTTGACAAAAAAGGGCTAAGCTTGCCGGGCTACAGTTTGCAACACAAGCAAACATACATATCATTTCCTCGCAATTCCCCCATCTGGAAGTGTTTTGGTCTCTCCTCATACTTCACTCACTGCACACGCCTATTTAAATTCAACCAGTTGATTACTAATTTGATTTCAATTTAGTCACTCACTAGGACAAGGGCTTTATGAGAAAGTTTTGCTGGTAGAATGTTATTTAGGGTGTACCTTCCAAACAATAGTTTTATTGTTGCAGAAAGACATTTTTCCTATCAAAATGGTCAAGCCTTATATCTCCTAGTGTAAATTATATTATTAAAAGCGTGTTCCTACCCACTTCAGCAAGGTTTCACAATACAGCTAGACCTCCATCCCCAGGCAATGTTTGGCAAGGGATATACAGACCTCTCTGCTTTCCCACTAAGCAAAAGCAGCTGCTCCTGGCTATGCCCAGACCTGCTTAACCACCACCCAGCAAAACTCACAGCTGAAAAGGAGATCACTGAAGAAGAACTGGAATCAAAGGGGTGTGGGGAAAGGATGACTGCTGCCTTAGTTATGGACGTACTTTGTTTCTGCCTTGTAAGGGAGAAATTAAGATTTAAATAAATGTGAGTCATCTCTCCAGAACAAATTTGGAATACATTAAAATGTTACAAAAGAAATATCTCAGCCTCCCCTCACTCACACACACACACACACGCTCTCTCTACATAAATACACAGCTGAACTCCAAAAATCTGGAAGCATTTTCAATAGCTTTCAGGGAAAGCCACACATAGATAACCCCTGGTAAAATGCAGCTCTTCCACTTATTGTTTCAAACTGCTCTGCTCCTATAAAAGTGAAAACCAAAGAACTAGATGATCATGATTTAACACCAGGGCATGTATGGAATCCCAGGTCTTCGGCTGCGTGAGCCGTTAACTAACACACAGGACAGGAGTTATTTCAGCAACCCTGTGGATGTGCTCAGTGCACTGTGCCTCTTGTTCTCCCTGCTGAAGGCATTTTGGTGGAACTAAAGCAAATTCCATTTGCTGTACACGATGTATTTATCTACAAGGGATAAAGTAAACCATACTTTGGGTGTTTGTTTCATTAAGGTTTAAGATTTATTATTACCACCCCTTTTGGGGAACACTTTTATGTTCCTAAGGGTCAGTAGCTATATTTTGAGCAAATTAGACATATAATGAGATCATAGATATTACCTATCTACCCTAGGTCATACAATTCTGAGAAAAGCTTTCACAATTTCTACAAATATCAATAGTTAAAGAGATGAAAGGTGATGTGATCTCTTCAGACTGGAACTTAGACCTGTATTTTATTTCCAACTCTGTTACTGGGGTGTGCGAGTCACTCCTCTTATGCGGCTTTGTCTCCTCCCAGTCTCCTGATCTGTTTAGAGGGTAAGCTCTCAAGGGTCAGTGCAACCATGTCGCTGTTAGGAATTCAGGGCTGAGAACTAACGCTTTCTCTCTCAGAAGTGTGAGCCAAAATGTAAACCGCATTTGCAAAAGGCTGTAGGAGCTACTGAGTGCTGCTCTCAGAAGCAGGACACTTCTTACAGACACAGATCTCCAGACAATATTTCCTATGTACATAGTGAAAGAAAGACAGGAGAAGGCATGGATGATAAAAGGGGAAGAGACTGTTCATAGACCAACTTACGAGTGCAGGGCATGGAGGCAGCATCATTTTCAGCTCGGAAAAAGCCCCGATCGCAGGTGCAGGAGGTAGAGCCTTCCCAGATGGAGTAGCTGTGAGGCGGGCATTTGGCACAAGCAACATCTGTCGAGAGAGCCTTGTAGTATCCGATTTTGCAAGCTACATGGAGGAACAGGAAGGTAGAGTGTTACTTGCCCAGGCTGTGATCATAAATTGCTAGCTTACTTATTCAAAATCAAGGCAGGAGACATTTCAAAGAGATCTAATGATGTCCTCTTAGCCCCAGGTGAAGAATTAACAATCATCACACTCTTAATGAGTAATCCTATGTCAGGGGATACTGATTTCTAATTCCAACAAGAGCCATTTTAAAAGATGGCTTGGAGATGGTATAAAAAAAAACCTACACGCTTCTATTGACACTGCCAGAAAATCAGCTGCCTCTTTGTGGTTACTGTGGAGTTGCACGTTGCTTAACCCATGTCCACCTGCATTCACACACACAGAGGACACGACAAAAAGGCTGCAATTGGTTCATTCTATGACCACTTAAGGAATGGCAGCTGACAGCCAGACACTGCCAATTTTCAAGAGGGAGTGGGACAGGAACCCACTGTGATTGGCAGCGAGGCTCTCAGCCTGACGTGCCCGGAAACGGCATGTCTCCCTCCTGGCACAGCAGGATTCATTTGGCTCTTTCTCCCCAAGGGAGGAAATCAGCAGTGCGCTCCCCTCCTCGAAGCCAGGGCACAGCAGTAACCGCACCGCTGCCACCAGGTCCCGCGTGCAGTTGGCAAGCTCTTGGTGACATCATCGTCATAAATGCAACACTTACACGAATGGCTACTTTTACATCACTTGGAAAAAACTCATTAGCATCATTAATAACACATTTTAATAATGGCTAACAGGTATGTCATCCCAGAAATGTCTCCCTTGGCTAGACATAAAAGCCCACCATCACCACTGGCTTTCAGCGCTACAGAGAAGAGAGAAAACACCCAGGCATGCAAACGTGTCAAAAGGAAAGGTTGTTCTCAGTATTTACTGCATGACTCACTCTCACATCTCATCATTTATCACCTACGCTACCTTTAGGGATCCCCTCCTCTGCACAGACCCCAGCGGGCAGGGCGCAGGCCCCCGCACAGCTGGGTGCGCTCGTTCTGTTTTACCCTTCGCTTCGTCCCCCTCATTCTTTCCCTCCTTCTCGTACAAAGCCCTCCAAAGGGAAATGGAGAGGGATTCTAGTAACACATTTATAAACCTGCAAGTTACTTCACTCTTGTTAACCAAAGCCTTTTATGGAATTTGCTTAATGAGTCCTAACTTTATGACGTGCCGCGTGCCATCTGTAAGAGCGCTGGGAGCTCAGTCCACTTTCACTCGCTGTGGCTGTCGCTGGACCAGAGGATCTTACAAAAACACATCACTCAATGACTAAGATTTATGCTCCCAGAGTTTGCATGCATCGCGTTATTAGATAAGGTTCAACCTGCAAGGTGCTTTTTGGCCATGCTTCAAACGGCCTTGGGGTTTCAATTAAAATCTGAAACCGCAGCTTTGGCAGGAAGAATGACAGGGGTCCAACCCAGCCTCCCCACATCAGAGACAATTAGTCCCTGAACACAAATACAAACCCACCGGGTACGGCCCAACAGACAGGCAGTCACAGTGCAGAGAGGCAACTCCTGTAAAACAGCTGATTCTGCTTGTGATGTGAATTGCCCAGAAAGAACCAAAACAAACTAAAATAAACAAACCATGGAAAATTACCTTTCATTTTTTATATGATTTGCTGTATCAGGTGAGTGAGTTGTAGTATCACTACATGTCCTCTTGTGTCTGGTTTAACAGCACCAGCAGTCAATTGGCAGATGCTGCTCTGAGATATTATTCCCGGTTTTCACTGTCACAGCTCAGATCAGAAATACGCTTAAGCCTACAGATGACCAGGACAGCCACCAACAGGCAGAATCTTGCTGCCACACACAAAGACAAGGCAAGGAAAAACAGAATACAAGAGGAGATCAGGCTGACTGCTCTTATCCACAAAATTCCTCCTATCGTTTAACGTTTTTAAAACAGGTAAACTCAAACATTACTGTTAATATGAACATCATAGCTGACAGAAATTATTAAATTAAGAGCTGTCTTTAGCATCTTCCTAGTACTAAAATACTGCTTGAGCTATACCATGCTGTTGGAAAGGTAGGAGAACGACAGGTAAAGATTTTTAGTGACCATTCCTCCTCCTTCTCACTCTCTCTTCAGCCTCAGAGATCTAAAAGGGAATAGATGGATTCAGTGCTTATTGCAAGGTCAACAGTCCATAATTCAAGGATTTTTTTCCCCCTCGTTTCATGCACTGTATTTTGTTTTTTACTATATTAAGCCAAGATCATTAATATTTCAAGACCTGAAGTAAGCTCTCCGAACGCAGCAGTTGCTCCTGATGCACACACAGCCATCTTGCTTCAAAAATCACCTACTCCTGAACGCTGGGTTTTCTTCATTTCAGTGTGCTCAGAGATTCACCACATTTCAGCACACGGCATAAAAGGACATTAGAGAATGTGTTGCGTTAAACCAGCAGCTCTTTACCCCCAGGAGCTCCATGGTACCTTCACTTAAAGACTTGAAGCTAATCCTGTAAAAGCTGTTCTGAGCATGAAGTACTGCTGACACACCCATTACAGCCAGCGCCCATAGAGGCGACGGATGGGCTTTTTTTGAAGGTTAATGATTTAGTAGGCAAACAAGAAGCCTGTACAGAACCTGTTCCCTGAAAGTCTTTATTGCTTGCTCATGACAAATCTTCATGTGCCAGCTTTTCTAGGAAGGATTTGCTGGGTGAAACCTGGCATGAATAGGGCTCTTACACAGCTTTCGAAAGATACCATTGTAAAAAGATTAGTTCACATGTGCAATGCAAACTTTGAATTAAATTCCTTAGCTTTGCCTTAATTAGTTCTTTCTGTTAGGTTTGGGTTTGTTTGTTTTTTTTTTTAAAAAAAAAAAGAGAAAAATTTTTCTTGCATTCAGATCACCCACAAGCATAACAAGGTTACTAATCATCTGCACTGATCCAAGGAAAATTCTGAAACAAAAATACTTTCAGCATGAAAAAGCTCAGTTTTTCCTCATAACAAATCACATTGGTTTTAAATAGACATCAGCCTGAAATAATTACGCTGATACCTTTGAGTTCTAATGTTAAAATGGATTTGAATTCTATTTCTCTTAAAGTGAGACAGGATTTGTCAAACATTGCTGGTCATTATTATATGCCTTTAAAAAAATATTACCAGAGGGATACATGTTAAAACTGCAAAAACTGCTCTGCAGAATTATGGAACTTCAGTCAAATCTGGATGTAAAATTTCTCAAACTGTTTTTCAAACTCCATTTTCTCATTAAAACCTGATTTTCAAAATCATGGCTTTCTCAAAAAAAAAAAAAAAAAAAAGAGAAGGCATGTGTGGGCTGGAAAGTCTTCTTGTCTTCTTGCTTGGTCTCTCCAAATGTTGAATTTTCTAGTAGAAAATTTCAGCCAGCAATTTCAGAATTTAAAAACTCATCTCATAGCGGAAGGGGTTCCAGTCACATTCTTTGTAGTCACAGCTATAACAAAATACATGTATTTAATTGTTTTTAACTAATTTCAAAGAAGCTATGTTTTTCTCTGATTTTGACGGGGGTGGGAGAGAATCCTTAAAAAAATTACTCTTGCAAATTTGAAATTGTTAAAAAAAAAATCCCCCAGTGCTTGATCTTAAATTGTTCCTTTCTCCTTGTTGAAATGGCAATAAATCTTTCCATCACAGTTTGGAAAAGGCTTGACATGCTTAATATATCTTAAAAAAAAATAAAATAAAGAGAGCATAGTCTCTTGCAAAGGCCTGGATAAAGAAACCATCCCAATCTCTTTGTCAACAAGTTCCTAAATAATTAAAAATGCAGTGCTTATCTTAAAAAAATCTCAGCGAGCTCCAAGTAGAGGGTTTGTCGGTGCCATGGAGGCAGCGCTCTGCTCCTCACCCGTGAGAAGGCTCGCCGGACTCTGAGCCAGGGAGGGACAAGACCCTGGGGCCAGGCACCGTTGGCTGAGCTCCCAGCAGAAGACAGGACAGAGAAGGTCCAAGGAGCCAGCCCTGAGCTGACAGCCCTGGCAACCACAGACCAATGCCAGAAGAAACCACTTCTACCTGCTGCCACTGCTGAAGAGAACTCACAACCGAGAAAGATACTGATTTCCAGATTAGGGGCTAATAAAGAGAACGGGGGAATAAACAAGCACAGAAACACAGCTTTGCTCAAGTAAATCCAGTTAAGTCAATGAACTTACATTAAAAGAAAATTTGACATAGATGTTCTCAAGTGCTTGTTTGCAGCAGCAAAGGAGACCAGTGGGATAACAGTCCTGTGCAGGGGAGGTACGGCACAGGCACAGGGACGCTGGACGGCAGAGCCATCGCCCTGTAGGTCACTATGCTAAAGGCTGCGATCTCCAATGAGTTTTGCAGGGAAAGGGCCCTCACCCAGGACAGGATCAGCACTGAACACAAACCATGCTCCCACTGCACCCCTCCTTCCCAAAAGCAACCAGCTCACCACTAAGGACATTTATTATCCCAGGCAAGTGAATAATGTAGCTAGAAATCTGTAGAGTTAGCTGAAATTTCAAAAACTGCATTTAATAGTTTCCATTTTTTGAAGCAGAAAAATGTATCAGCTACATGAAAATTTCAAAATTCCTTGAGATGCAATTTTGAATCAAACCTCTCTTCACAGACAACAGAAGAAGGGAAACTTTTTTTTTAAGTCAATGACTGTAGCCAACTTTAATGAAAAACCCTAAAATAGTGTTCATGGTGAAATGAAGGACAAAGCTAATAACTTAAGAAAAGATATTTCAGTGTCAGGCTTATAAATTTCAGTGAGAAAGAAATTTGTGTTTAAAGACTTAAAAATATACTTTGATAGCCTATTTGATGTCTTTCATCACTAGTTACTTATTCCAGAGCTCTTCCCTGTCTGGAAATATTTTAAGCTCATGTTTTAACTGCACCCTTAGGAACAAAAAGTTACTTTTATTTTTCCCCTCTAACATTGTTCTTATTCTTTAAGAGGATGGATTTTCTCTCTCGGATTGTAACAAAACCACATCTGCCACATAAGTAGGCAGCATCTTCTCAGCTCTCTTTTACTGTTATTAACATTTCTGAACAGATTTTTGTGTGTTAATTATAGAACTCAATTGTTTGGATAGTCTCTTTTGATGAGCTTTCTGCCCCGCACCATGAACCCCTCCGTTATTGTACAGCTGTTTTACTTCCAAATGCTCATCAGGGTTTTCTAATTGTCAAGCTGTCCCAGCGACTAGTTCTTTTGACCTAAAAGTCAAAGAAAGGGAGTCACCCTTGTCCCCCCGACATGAATACCGCAGGAGCCCCAGTGGCCCCCCTAATACCTATGAGACAATGCCTTTCCAGATCATTGCCACTACAAGCATAATTGGGTTTTGGGTGAAATGAGAAGATTTTAAATAGGATGAATTAATGAGTTGCTTGTAAAATTAAGTCGTTCTCCTGGTCCAATCTAATTACTCACTGTAATGCCCCTGGGGGCGATAAATAAAGATCCTTAGAAGCCAGTGGAAAAAAAGAAAAAGCTTTCTTTTGAGCCTTTCTTAAAAGTCAAGTTGTAGAATTTGATGCAACGTACCAAATGCTGTTCCCAAATAATGTCAGATTCCTTTGATGTTCACATTGTAAGATCTCTGCCTCCTGTTAATTATGACTGTATGATTGCTACAAATTAAAACTAGTTCCCTATCTTTGACTCGTATCTCTGATGAGAAAACCAGGATTTCTACACGCTAAGCAGATATTTCTGTTGCACGAATGATGTGAGAAAACACAAACACAACCCCACTGGGGTAAGACAACTGCTTGACTTCAGAGCACTTTTAATCCATGACTGAGTACAAGCCTGGGAATTTCAAAACAGAAATAAAGGGACCTTGGAGCACTAATGTGATGTGAAATCCAAACTCTACGCCACTGAAACAGTGCACATGGGTACACTCGCAGGCACACACACAGACCTGTTGTGCAAAGCTGCAGCACAAACTGGTGGAGAAGCTTTGCACACAGCCAGTCTGAACAACCTTAAAAAAAAACCCCTTTGGTTATTTTTTTCCCCAGTGTAGCAACCTTGGCTGCAGCTTGCACGGAGGCTTGGTTTTTTTTACATGCCTGGGACTGACCTCATGATGACAGGAGAGCTGCAGCCCTGGGAGGAGTGGAGGAAAGCATCGCTGCCCTGGACAGCCCGTGGGCTCCTGTGCTGGGCTGTCCAGGCTTCCTCCAGTGGTTCCCACAGCAGGGACCAGAGGTCTGTCAGCCCGTCGCTGCAGGTTTTGTGACCCTGCTGTGCTGCTCACCCCACACTCGCATCCCTCCCAAAGCGTGGTCCGTCTCCCCCACTGCCTGGGATGAGCCCAGCCCATTGCCGGGCAGCTGCCACCCAGCTGCCCAGAGGCTCGCCTTGCTCTGTCCCAGCACTCACCGCAGGGAGAGGAGCGGG
>NW_010141023.1:67571-76919 GCF_000699245.1 Pterocles gutturalis
GGGGCCTGCCGGGAGACAGGACACCCCAGGCTGGGCGAGCACTGCCAGAGGTGGCAGCCATGCAGTCGCACGTGGGCTGTTCCCCTCCAACCCACACTGAGCATGACCCTTTGCAAGGCCGAAGTCCACATCCTCCAAGGGAGACTTTATCTGGCTGGATTTTTCCCACTGCAACACAGACACCAGGCACGTGGTTTCCAGCTGCACAGTGCCACAGAACCAACTCTCCATCAGCCACCGCCACCTGCCCGAGCACCCACAGCAGCCACCGCAGGAGGACTCGGCCGTGCCGGACCAAATGATGGTGGCTCTGCTGCAATGACTGTTGCACCCCTTTTGGTCATCAGGAAAGGAGACAAGAAATTCAACTGCCTACCTCAGTTTCATAAGCTAAAAGAAGTGAGGAGCAAGGAGCTCAAGAGATCTTTGGTGTGGAAATTAATCACAACCACCATCCAAGGTCTCTTCTTGAATTCTTAGGGGGGAAAGGGATGAGGCAGTCACTGCAAGGCACCGATTGCCCCAGCCTCTCAAAGGCAGCAGGGAATGGCCGTGCACTGACAGCAGCCAAACCCCTCTGCACCCTCAGATGCACCCCATCAGGTCCCACAGACTCGTATATCTCCACGCAAGTGCCCCTTAACTTAGTTCTCTCCTGTAACACTTCACTTCCACAGACTCTACTGGACCTCGAAGGCCAGGTGGCCAAACCTACCACAGAAAACCAATGCAAAAAAAGCATTCCGCACCTCAGCCTTTCCCATGCCCTCAGTCGCTAGGTCTCCTGCCCCACTGAGTGGTGGGACCATGTTTTCCTTGGCCTTCCTTTTGGTGCCTGCAGAAGGAGGTGTCCTCAGTGTCCTTCATATCCCTCACTAGCTCCAACTCCAGCCAAGTCTTGGCTTTCCTTACCTGCTCCCCTGCATCCTCAGGCGATGGCCAGATTATACAATCCTCCTGGGCACCTCTCATGTGTGTGTGAGCTGTGCCAGGGGCTCCCTGCCCATCCACCCTGCCCTTCTGCTGCACCTGCTTTGCCTTCTGCAGCTGCAAAAGGCTGTGTGGGTGCTTCCAGCAGCTTGTCCCTTACAACCCACAAGGTCATGGGGGCTTCTTTGCTGCTCTCCTGACAAGCAAATTCTTAAACAAGCCAAAATCTGCTCTCCTGAAGTCCAGGGCTTTAATTTTTTTTTAAATATACATGAAGTCCAGTGAAAAGAAACAGGATAAATGAAAAGGTCACTAGCTCAGCAAAGGGCACAAGCACAACAGGACAGGACATCCAATACAGCATCTGTTCAAGAGAGAGCTACAGACACAAATAAAATTAAAATAGTCTGTTAATCCCAGCCAAGGAGGTCTTGTTCGCCCACGTACCGTTTTCTTGATCCAGCCTTCAGAGTCAATCACCAGACATTTTCACGGTGCAGCCCTGCACCTGGACACTACACAGTGCAGGCACAGACCCTGGCACCGCTGCCATCCTTACACTTCCACATCCCCTCTGTAGGGACAGAGTCCATTTTTTTGGAGGGCCGCTCCTAAGCAGTATCTGTTCTCCTGGGTTTTATACACAGAAATGCTATGGTTGTCTATTGCAGAAACTTTTCAAACTAACTTGTGTCTCATACAAAAGAAATACAATTATTCTAATAACCCAATAATTTTAAAAGCTGAAACCTACTTTATCATTCACCCTTTTCTAAGGAAACTAGAGAGTCAAAAGCATAACAGAAAAAATTACGTATGTACAAAATGTACATATACAATTCATATGGTAAATAAGTTCAACAGGCACACTCATGGAAAAGCCCAAAAATGAAAAATCAGATCTTATTCTTAAAAACTATTAAGAATTATTCTGAACTTTGCTACACGGCTGATAGATCACAACTGCTAAAAAAAACCTCTCAAAAATACACACACTTGAAAATTTTGTATTTCTATGAATTAATAATAATAGCTTACATACGCAACACCCATCTCTTCTATCGTGGTATTGGGGCACAGGGGAGGGAATAGTTGGGGGTAAGTTTGACATTTTCCACATCAAGATCTTTGACAGTGCCCTGATCTTGTATTAGCACTATCAACACCGCCTGCATATGCTGCTTCTAGCCCTGTGCTAGGAGGGTCAGCTGAAAAGGCTCATCAAGACATTGTAGAAGGAAAACCAGCCCCTGGATAGAATACTTGCTGCATTGGGGTTTTGTCTGAAATTACAATAAAAAATAGCTAAAAATTTACAGTCTAGATGAAAAATTCCTGGCTGAAAAAAACACAAAACCCTTTCTCAGTAAGAAGTCAGCACTATCCACAAGGAATGAAAATCCCAACCTGCTCTGCTCTCTACAGGAAGATATTTGCTAGGACCAGCAGTCAGAAGTGAAGCGGCCAGCAGTCCACCAGCGGGAAACGGAAAGGACTGTTTATCCTTGCCATGTCTGCAGGAGGTGTCCCTTCCTTTCCAGGCAGCTGTAGGAGCCAATTCAGCAGAGTATTAAAAGCACGCATAACTTCACACTCAAGTGCTTTAATTAATAGGGATGAACTGGGGACTCGGCACCTCAGGGTTTTGCATTTTTATTTTTATTTTTTAAATATTTAAGCAATAAACAGATGCCCTGGTACAATAAAGAAAACTCTTCTCAGAATCAGCAATTGAGCGGCTGCGTCCTTTTTTAGTACAGAGAGTACTAACACTGCTTGCACACTTGTGCAAGTGCTAAGAAGATTTTTTTAAATATTCCTGAGTCAAGCGTTTGGATGTTCTCCATTTCGGAGTGCTCAAGCTGTCACTGTGCTCTATCACAAACTTCATCTAACTTTGAAAGTTTAATCACCTTTATACAAGCTGTGAGATTTAAGAGATGAGTCAACTAATCAGTTTCAAATAATTAATTACACAAACAAGTTGATGGTTTCCCTTAAACAGAAGCAGCACAAGGAGAATCACTAAGCTAACAGATTTTTAAGCCAACCTACGAAGTTAAGGATTTTTTAAATTTAAAAAAAAAAAACCCAAACCCACAAAAATGTGAAAAAAATCTTTAAGCAACTAAATTTTACAGAAAAAAAAAAAAATCACTGCTAAAGTTTTACAATATTCTCTAGTCAAAGCGGATTAATTGGCCTGAATCTGCACATTAACAAGCCCTAATCCTCTTGTCAGGGGACCTGCTTACAAGCTTCTCTCCCCAGTCATGTAAAAGCACTGATGGGACAGAGATCTGTATCTCAAAGCACTGTCCAGCCAGCCTGGGATTATCTCTCATCTCCTAAATCTTAACATCTCTGTACAAAGGCAATTAAACTTCCAAAGTCAGATGAAGTCTGAGATAGAGCACAGTAGCAGCATGAGCAGTTGGACACAGAAAGGCCGGACACGTAACCCGACATTATTGTTTGAAATGTCTGTTTGCTCCTAACACAAGCATCAGCTGAGGGTCTTGAACTTAGAAAAAGAGTGTACTCGTAAGGTATTAAAGAGCATCTAAAATTACATTTTCAGTTATTTTAAAAGTGCTTCTATTTTATACACACTAATGAGACATTGCAAAAGTTGGCTGCAATACTTATTACATTCATTCCCTTTAACAAATTGTCTATTGTCAAGAAATTGTGGATTGATCTTGTGCATTTAATGTGTGCTTTTAATGCTGTCTCCTTTGTGCAAGTGGAACTTCAGTCTGCAGCAGAACTCAGCATAGCGGTGATGTTTTCTGCTACTATTTGAACTTGTATCATGACTCTGATGGAGCCATGTCATGCCAGCAAACTAAAAAGTACAGGTTTTTTTCTGAGTTTTTTTATTCTTGGGTTAACTGTGAACAGCCCAGAAGCTGTTCAAGCTTGTATCTCTGGAGCTACAGCAAGATGCCTTAATATGGTTTAATCGTCACATCCTCTCTACATGGCTGTATGACACTATTGAAAATAAAAAAAAAAAAATAAAAAGAAAAGCTATTTTGGTCTCCCCAGAGAATTGCTTGACACAAAGGTTTTAGAAGATGCCTAAATATAGACAGTTCTGGTGAGATCCGGGTCTATGCAAGATAACAACTCTGCACTATTTTTGACCGTTTAACAAAGATACTGGGAATACAATGGCTTCAAACAAACACTGCTTTGGCTCTGTTCGGCACTGCAGAAAATAGAGGGACTTTCTTTTGAGAGTCTCCCATCAACATCACTGTAAAAAACTATCAATCCTCTACTAAGTAGTACATCAATCAAAATGGTGGCATGCAAATCATGATCCATTAAGTACTTCACACTTGATTACCCATGACATTTTAGAGAGGGTCATACATTGATGAGTTGCTTCTCCCTTCTTTGCCCTTTGCTGTTGGGAGTGCATGGCCACTTTTAGTTCATTGCCAATGCAAAGTTTAGCATGAAGCTTAATTTCAGCAAAAGGAAAACAGCAGCTCAATTGTTTGTCCTTTTCTCCTTAAATTTGCTCAAGGTGTACGTTTCTTTATTCTGCATGGATCACATCTTTTCAGGAAAAGTGTCTGACATGGGGCACGTGCAGGTGCACCCTTGTTTAAACATGGCATTTGCTACAAAGGACATTCTGAAAGTGGAAGAGGAAGACTCAAACCACCCAAGATTTCTCCAGATACCTTTTTCCCCTGATTCTACCCTAGATGTGAAAATCAGGCTAAAGATTTGCTCCTCATTGGGCTAACTTACAAAACTCAAAACATGCAGAGGGGCATATGGAAGCCATCCTTCTGCATTTGTTCTCACTTATGGCCTGATGCCTCACAACGAGGTGGGATCTCATGGCTATGGGAGAGACCAGGACAGTCACCCAGGTCTAATTCCTGGCTCTGTCACAGAGGCTGAGGATGGCTTGCCTGACCTTCCTCTGGTACTCATGGACACAGTGTGCATCGCAGTATTAAGAGGAAAAATCATTCATTTTCTTCTCAGCTGGTCTGGCCTCACCTTCTGCTCAGCAACTCCCAGGTCACCTCCCTGCAGATCCCGGGAGGCTCCCGGGCACAGATAACCCTCTCACAGGAGTTAATGGCCAGACAGAATCAGGGAACAGTGGAAAGGAAAGCAGGGGTGTTCGCCTGGGCCCCCTCATTTGCACGGACACTCCGAGCGTAAACTTCAATATCCCTGCCTCAGTTTATCCAATCACAAAGCGGCAACAAAATGCACAACAGATACATTTAAAAGCTGTTGTGAGATTTAGTTAAGCAATAAGCACATATTGAGCACTTGGAGATCTCCTGGTAACACGGTGCCCATACAAGAGGAGGTGATTGCTTCTGATGAAACAAAATCTCATGGCAACAATCTGGCACACTGAGCAGGGAATATCCAGGGCTGCCTCAACTCTCCTTTTACAGCCTCGGTGTAGAGGAAGCTGGTGGAGATTGTTTACCTGCTCCTTCGCATCCCAGGCATTGGCAGGATGTTTGAGAGGATGTAGAAAAATGCCTGCATGGGCTGAGCGCTCAGAGCTGTGAAATACAGTCTCTATTTAACAATCAAAGAGCTGGAAATCTGCTCCTGTCAAGAAGCCTTTCAATAGAGGAGAATAATTTAGCAAGAATAGATGAAATCTCCCACCTTAGGGTGATCTGGGTGGCTGTGAAGAGAAACGCGTTTTGTCAGTTCCCACATTCTTTTGTCAAACTTCTGTTGTCTGGGAAAGAAGAAGCCCTTGCAGGTGAATACCTTGGCTGTGTCAAGCTCACTTGATGCAGAGCGATAGCGTGTTTATCTAGATGTTTGGAAAGTTATTAATGAGACCAGCAAATCCTTTCCATGTATAAATTATAAATCACCTTCAGCAATGCCATGTAAATTATCAAGTCAAGTGAGAACATGCTTATTTATCTGTGACAGTCTTTTATCACCAATAAATAAAAGCGAAAGGGAATTATCTGGGGAGAAGTGTATAGCTCGTAGCACTGAAGCACAATCTGCCAGGTCACGAACAGAAACACTGGTGCAGCAGAACCCCTGTTAAGTCGCATATCACGACATCCTGAAGGAGACGCCAGCAGTGGCACTGTGCCAATCTAAAAGAAGGAGGAAAGCAGCACACTTGCTTTCCAGGCTGTGCTGCTGACCCTGTTCAGGTGCACTCATAATGGTTTCCACCACGCTGGTGCCTCAGCTCTTACTCTGTAGCGAGCAGATGTACCCCCCAAGCCTGCACCCAGTGCCTCTTCTCATTGTCACACCTCCCCGGGGAGGGAAGGAAAGGCACTGGATGTAGAGAGGCTGGGTTTAGTAGCCCCAGCAAGCAAGAGTTCAGAAAAAAAGAACAGCCAGAGAGATAGCAGTTTTATGAGCGGCTGCTGCAAGTTATGGATAAGAAGAATTACAATTTGAGCCGGTCTTAGCTCTTTTATCTTCTTCTGTCCTGACTCCACAAGACACATCATGCACTAATTCCTTTCAGCTGATGTATGGTATCTTTATATCACAGCTGTGCCCATCCATCTTCAAGGTCCAGATAACCCACAGATTTACACACAGCTGCTGCTCTAAGGGTAAAGGATTTGGCCCAGTTTTGCGATGGGCATATCACCCGGTAAAATTTGAAAGTAGGTTTGTTTAGGGATGCAGCCATTTCATGAACGCTTTAAGCCAAGCTTTTCTTCAAGACTTCTGCAGAAAGTCTTCCTTTGTATGAGAAGCTACATAAAAAAAAAAAAGAAACCCATATGAAATTAAATAAAATCCTGGGGAAAAGAACTGCAGAAACTGATGGTAGGCATAAACAAAAATAGTTGATAGGTCTCTCCTCCCCCAGCTTGGCCTTTACCATGCAGCTCCAGGGAGGCTCTCAGCAGACACATCAGTGAGCCAGTGGAAATGATGAATTCGAAGAGGGGTGGCAGGGGCCCTCTGACTTGCTCCAGGTGAAGCACCCAGACTATGAATCCATCTGTACCAGAGCAAAACCGCCCTGGCTGAAAGCTTACAGGGTGAGGGTGCACATTGCTCCTGTGGGAGATGGAGCTCACGCTCTGGGCGCTGCAGGGAGCACACAAACCAAGGCACGATAACGCTGTTTCAAGACAAGACTAGCTCCAGCAGGAGGAATGAGCCCGCAGCTGACCCAACCGCTAAAGCAAATTAAGACTGTCCAGGTGGCTGGATTAATGCCAGCCAGCACTGATGAGCAAGTGACTGGTTTCTTTCCTCTCTCCACACAGATCACTGGAGGCCAGTCCTATCCCCAGCTGATGAGCTGTCCCCAGTGGGGCTCTGCCACATTGCCCTGAGCCTCCTTCGCCCCTGGCCGCCAGTGCAGGTACCCATGGGGCACAGCCCGTGGGCTGGGATACAGGTCCGGACACAGCCCAGCCTGCAGAGCCTTTACACCAGCACTGGTGACGCACAAGAAGAAAAGCTTCCTTTCAAATTCCTGTTGGATGTCACACAGCTGCTAATTAGGAGAAAGTGACAAAACAAACACAATTTTGCTTCTAATCTGGAAAAGCATCCGTCTCCGACAAAACTATTGGCAAACAAACCTAAGAATAACATCCCATTTTGGCTCAAAGGCCCTCATGGCTGACATGATAGAGCTATTTATTCAAATATCTACATGACACGTAAATTAGTGCAAGATAATAAACAAAGAAATTAACTGTGGTAACCATGGAGCTATCTAGGAACGGCCAAAAGCACCACTGACTTCAGTCCAGGCCACAAAAATTTACTCTAGCAAAGAAATCTGTCGGTAAGTCTGCCTGAGGCTTCACATGCTCTGGGGCTGGTGTGTGACTCACGTCCGTCCCAATCGCCCCACACTCTTCCTGATACGATAAATTATCAGTTCACAGTTCTTATGTGTGCTACCTTTATCTACTCTCACGAAACCATACCAAGACTTTATTTTGCCTCAACAATTAACAGAATGCTATCAGTAGCATTTGAATTGCATTTAAGATAGCTTAGGAGAGTGAGGTTTTAAAATCCTGTTGATAACAAATACACTTGGGTATACAAAGCCATCTACTTTCAGTATATATCTCTCACTTTTCTAGAGATCAAAAATTCACATGGAGTAACTTCCACTTCCAAACCTCAGTCAAACAGACGTGAGGCAGAAATGTTCCCCCTTTTCCCTCTGCCTTTGTCAACTCTCAGTGGATTAATCCTAAACTAGAGAAAGCCACCCTGCAAAACTTCCTTGCCTTCCTGGTGTTCCTGTGACTGTCAAGTTTCATACAGTAAGGCACCAGACAACTACAGATGGATGGTACTCAAGAGCAGCCCCAGCAGCCACCTCCAGCCACCAAAGCCTTCTCCCCTGTGCCCACCCCACAGAAGGGTCACTTGCACTCTGCCTTTGACCACCCAGACTGAGTTCACTGTGTAAGCTGCCCCAGCCAGAAGTCCTTTGAGGACCACCGCTTGCTTGAATTTTCAAATGCTTCATCACTTGATTACCAAAATCATTATTAGCCTACCAAAAAAAAACCACAGGAGAACCTGTTCTTCTGGAAACTAATGCTTAGATCAGCGTATTAATTTTCCATGTTCCTTACTTACAATTACTTAAGGCTTTTTCTTGCCTGCATTCATTCATTGAGAAATATACACTCCAATATACAAACCCAGGATTTTCTAACAGAACCAGAACACAAAATTTGTACATAATCAAAACTTGAGGCAGTTAAGCAGAGCAGGAGGAGAAGTGCTGGCTGCAATGTATTAGTTACGGCGTGTCTGATGTGTCAGGTTTATTTTCTAGAAGTATTTTTCCTTTGTGAAGGTGCAGATGAACAGCAGCCGCTAATGGGTCAGTAAATCTGCACTGTGCCAGGCAGAGCCCCAAATACATGAGATCAGCAACCAACTGGGGGGGGTGGATATTTCAATATATTTCGTTCTTATGCATTTGCTTACATATTATGAACGTGCCACTTTAACAGAGCCTTTTTTTTTTAGGTTTCACCCAACTCATCATGGGGCATAAGCAATCTTTTGAAAGGCCTGTATGAATCACCTTTGTCAACATTAAGTGGGTTTTGACATTGCAAATGCTTAGTGACTTGATTCTGAAATACACAAACAGAGCTGTTCATCTGCACAGTAATTTTAGGGCTTCAGATGAACATGGGGTTTTAATGTTTAACTAAAGGAATAAAATTCTAGGCCTAAATTAGATGTCCCCTATCCAGACTGCCTTAAAGGAACAAGGAAAGAAGGAAAGTCGCTCCCACATAGGAACAGTTACACTGGACTCATCCATGGTCTTAAAAACCAGCTCACCAAGTGTCCCCCTGCCTGAAGGCCTCCTGGGTCCAGGGAGGTGCCCCAGGACCCCCCCCCCCGGGCCGGGCCCGGCCCCAGGCCGCC
>NW_010141023.1:76950-90381 GCF_000699245.1 Pterocles gutturalis
GTGCCCCGAAGAGAGCCCGGGGGCAGGAGGTCCCAGCAGGGCTCCTTCCCCACTGCGCCTGGGACCCTCCGACAAGGACCAAAGAAGCTGAGTCCAGAAGACATAGCAGCTACCCTGGTTTATTAAAATGTTTCCCAGAACTGCTGCTAAGGAGCAGTCTCAGCATCCCAATACTTCAATGGTTACCTGAACACTTGTGAGCTGCCACTGACTCATAAGCCAACTGCACTCAAAATTCTGCAACTGGGGATTAAACACACTGCCTCAGAGCTCATCCACCTTGTTACACACACAGAGCCCACGACAAAAATCATTTGCAATTCAAAGCACTCAAAGATTCAAGGACAGAGTTTTCCAGTTTGAAGAATTCTTCATATACGCAAAGTCTAAAGCACCTCCCAGCCCTAACCATTCTATGGTTCTATGATATCAACAGATTGATTTTTTTAGTATCTACCTCAAGAAAGCAAAGATGAAGGTAATCATTACTTCAGCTTCTTGAGGGGGACTTCCCTGTCAGTTTGTGTTAGCAACTTGTTAAACAAAATGTTTTGCAGTAAATCACACGGAAAGGTGAACTCAGCAAATGCCAGAGGTAATGACAGGCGGATATAAATGACAATTAGAAAGGTGTGTCCGGATGCTTGAGGTATGAGCCATGATAAAGTGCTTGTGAAATTTCACCTGCCCGAATTGGGACAGAGGTTGTGGCCTTCGGGGGGAAAAAAAAAAAATCATATGTTCTCATTAAAAAGAAAACTATATGTCTGAACAGACATCCAAATATTCCAGCCTCAGCAGGGAATAAAACCTACAGATTGTGGGAATAAGTCTGAATCAGACCTCATTAAACGGTCACAGCAAGGTTGGGGAAAGACAGTACAAGCCAATGGTTACTGCAAACACCTCTTCAGCCAGTGAGAAGACTGAATTCTTCTCACATAGTTATTCATTTGCACTCACAGGCTTCTAAAATGGATTTAGCAGATCTCTGTTCACCTTCTTAGAGCTGCTTTTGACTTCTTGGAAAATACATGGAACCGACAGCAATCCTTACTAATTTTGAGAAAGAAAAGCAGGCAGACATACTTTAGCTGATTAAATGTTTAACATTAACAACATCTATTACCATCACCAGCAGCTAGAAATGACTAACAAAGAAGAACATGAAATCGCATTACAGCATTCAGCAAGCCTTCAGAAAATGCTACTTTTCACAGTCAAAAATAGCATACCTTACCAGCCCAGATTTCATCAGCCTATTCTGTCAGCAGTAAAAGCTGTTTTCTAGGCCATGGCGTTTTTCATTAATGCAATCTGATTTGCCACTGCATTTTTAGAAAGCTAAGGTGAATGTGCGATACTGAGAGAGGGCAGTCGGTAATCCAGAAATGAAAATCTGAAACTCCTCATGTAGGGCAAGGTCAAAGAAGAGCTGCCTATGGAAAACCCCATGCAGAGGGACTTACGTACTACATTCCAGCTGAGTATTCCCAGGAGCTTTACACTAAGGATATTTTAAATAAATGGTAATATACTTTTCCACAAATGATTTAAAAATGCGGAGGTAATGATTCCTCATATGGTTTTATTATTGCTTGCACTTATAAATAGGTCACCTGGGTAGTTTTATCTCCCACATTAGTTGAACTTTAAGAAGTTCTGATTATTACTCACATTGTTCAGAGAATTATAGCTGATCCTGGTAACAGAGAGAAAAAAACAAACCAAAATAAAGCACAATGGTATTTTTGAAGCTACAATGTAATAGTCACTTAGGATAAAATCCTGCCTGCACGTTTCTAAGAACTGTGGTAATATACAGAAGTGGTGGTGAAATTGCTGGTGGTGATTTTTCATAGAGACAACTATCATTCTTAAGCTACTGCCAAACGAAACAAAAATTAACAAGCTCCATAAAGCAATTAAAATCCAAAGTGTAAAGTAGATGTAATGACTCAACAGCTTGATCACTACCCTCATAAAACTAACCCAATAACACGTAGTCCGAGTCTCCTCACATTGGAATCAACATAAATTTAAGTAGCAAACTAAAATTCTCATCATTAGTGGAGTTTCACTGATGTGAAAGTTTTAAGGCAGGAGAAGCAGACCCAAGGGCTGTGCACAGAGAAGACTCACAAGAAACCAGACTTGTGCACCGCACTGAATCTGAGCACAGTTACATTGGCTGTCACTTTATGGGCCAGAGGCCAGCGATCCGCAGTTTGCTGCAGAGTCTGCACACGTGTGCACGCTATGTGTTGTTTTATCAAAATTTCACTCTATAAAGACTATGACGTGGGTACTGTCACTCTCATCTGAGTCAAAACACATCCTTCCTAGCAGTGCAAAAATCCTAGAATGATGGCCTAAATATTCTCTACCGGGTTTAAAGAAAAACAAAAAAAAACACTCAACCTACCCCACACCACGGAAGGGAAAGAACAGCATGTAAACTCCCAATTTCTGCATTTGAAACCTTCCTCACTACTGGGAGGTCAGCCCTCCTCCTCTCCTTCCCCCATTCTGCACTGGCAATATAATACTGCTTACAACTTGTTATACGTGGTTCAGACTCAGAAGATCATTCTCATTCTAGACTTGTAGCCAGCTGAAAAATTTCAAAGATGTTGTACAACTCAATCCAATAAAACAACTGTCCTTGGTCTCCCAGATAACAAGCAAGGCTTTTTCAGTGTTTAAAATAATCAATATGCATTCCATGCATATTTAAAGACTTCTTTGCATCATTTCTTTATAAAGACAACTTTGACCCTCACAAAAGAGGCTGTTCATGGTCTTAGGTAACGGAGAATACATTAATAAGGCAATACCTCACGCTTATTTTGGAATGCTAATTCGGACAGACGCCGTCTCTCACTGCACTGACTAGTCACTTGCTGACTCTAGAGGGGTGGCAGTGAACTAGGAACACAACAGCACATTTGTGAGGTGAATTTCCAGCACACTCAGGTGTCCCAGTATGGCTTGAGCAGTGCCCCCGAACCACAAATCGGATGGGCTGAGATTTAACAACCTCGTTTATCTGCCAGATGTCATCAGCAGTTTGGGATCAGCTTTTAACTTTGGATGGAGGAAGACAGTTCAAAAATTAACTAGATACTCCCTGCCAATGTTTGTCACTGAGCCTCTGCCGGGAACAAAGCAGCTACTATTCATTTCTTATGCAGCTCGTATCAAAGTTAGCCCTCAAACTCATGCTATTAAAGAGTCCGTGCTACATGGTAATTTGGGACACCACCTGCCTTCAGAAAACGAAACCAGGATGTTTAAGGAAATGGAACAACCCATGAATCAGAAACCTTCACAGCTTGGGTTTGAACGGTGGAGCTCAAAGCAGCCGAGGATTTGCATGAGTGCCACTGCGCCCTTCCCTGCGCTCACCTGGAGCCCTCCCCGAGGCCGTGCCCTGAGCGCTGCCGGGGGAAGGCTGGGGAGGGAAAGCCGAGCGGCGCCCACGCACCACCCTGCAGTGCAACCAACCGACGGAAGCGGCGGAGTACCCCTCTGAAGTCTGAAGTTGCTCAAGGAGCCCACAGCTCCAGGATTAAACGAGGCGGCCTCAGGCTTCTTCTGATGTGTGCTCATTGGCACTGGCTTCCCAGGCCCATAACCCTCCCGAGGCCCTCCGCCTCCTCCAGCACTCCTGGGCTGCAGGCATTGACTCAGCAAGGCTGGGACGCTCCAGGCTACGGACAGCGCGTGGGAAGAAGAGGCAGGGTTTTGTAGCGCTTCCAAATCCACTTTTTAGCAAAGCCTGGTCCATAGCCCCAGTCCCTTCCTTCCCTTTGGTATTTTCCAGACCAGGACCAGGGTCAGTCAGATACCCTTGCTGTCCTCCACAGTTTAAGTGCCTCAATTTGCCCAGCTTGTTTTGTCCCAGGACAGCTGGCAGCAACACAATATGACTCGCAACATTACCTTCCCTCACATATTCACCCTTATGTTGGTTGCCTTTCCTCTTTCTCAAATGAAACTTTGTCAAATCACCACAGAACAAATGCAGAGAACCAGAAAAACACTTCTTTTCTTTAAACACTTTCCACTCCCAACAGACAAATATTTTTGGTGACTCAGATTTTTAAGAGTTGAGCAATCACATGTCAGTCTACAAAAGACCACCTTCAGGTTTTGATTATTTATGGGTTTCTTTCTTACACGCACAAACAGAAGCACAGAAATTCAGACAGAAGCTCCCACTCGATCACAGCCAACACCTCACGGGGCCGCAAGCTCCCCGCTTGCCTGGCGCTCGCCCCGCGTCTCAGGTGCGGGCTGCGGGACCGGCACCTCTGCGCTGCTGACACATCCTTTCTCACTGCTCAGTGCCGTCACTACTGACCCCAGCCCTTATTTCCTGCTACTCCCTCCCTGTTGCAATGACATTCCCAGCAAGAACTCTAAATAACAGCCCGGGGTACAAAAAGAGTGACTAATTCTTTACATTTCCAGTCACACACAGTGATCTCCTAACAGACAACGGTGCTGACAAGCCCTTCCCGCAATACGCTATTTAGGAGACATTTTTCTGTGCAAAGGTGTTCCTAGTCATATCTCAGGGCACCTAGAAACCCAAATTATTTTTCCCTTTCTCCTGACAGTCACCAGATAGCTGTGCCGCAGGACACGTAGGGCCAGCTGTCCCAGGGAGCACGAACGGCTGAAGGACCTCGGTACGAGTCCCCAGGGGACACAACTTCAGCTGAGCCTGCTGGAAATGCCCTGCAAATGAGAGCCGAGGCAGAAATGTCTGGGTCAGAAAACAATGAAACTAAACAGACAAGCAAGACAGACTGAATTCTAAATGGGGAAGAGCAGCCCAGTGGTCAGGGCAGGTGACACAACTGGAGATGTCAATATGCTGCCCCCCTAAGCATTCGGTGTTTTTCAGACAGGGTTAACTGGAGAGGTACTAGGGGGCAAAGCACCTTCACCCCCCTTCTCATGATAAAGTGAGGTCCTAATGTCAGGTAAACGAGGCCACTGTAAACTTGTCATATTTTATTGCTCTGGTATTGCAGAATAACACATCCAGACTCCCGTGAGAGCGCTACAATAGCCTTTATGAGTTAAGAAACTTTAAAATGTTAATACTAAAATCAGTAGGATCTCTCAGCTAAAAAATACACTTCCCGTTTATTAAAAACTAAAACCCTGTGATTTCCTAGCACTCGCATATTTCAAAGGACTAATATTTCTCTGGCGCTTCAGTAAGCTCACGAGCTTACACTAGCAAACAAAATGAGAGTTGGAGGTTGAACTTACTCTTTGATCTGGTAAATACATCCATAGTGCATTCAGGTTCAATTACAGTATTTAAATTTATGACATCTACAGTGCTGTAACAAGCTAGTGAAAAACGGCAGTTTCATATAGGAAACATGCATTAACACGCACAAGCTACAAAAAAGAAAAATCAATTGGCTCTATACACATGTATCAAAACGTACTTTGGCAGTTTTATACTGTCTTCTACATGTATTTGTCAATACATTGATTGCAGCTCTAGTTACTATGAACCCACTACTACAAAGAAATTTCTGGTTTGGTGTACTGAAAAGTAAAATTTGCTTTACTGATATTTGTGCGTGCACGCTTACATGCATATTCACAAACACAGTCGTCGTTAGTGCTGAAATTTCATTTGCATGCAAAATACCTCTGGTGCAAATTACCAATAACATAAGGGAGCCCATGAAATGTTAAAGACTTCAAAGGATGAGAGAAAAACTATTTGCATTTTGGGGCTGATCCAAAACACATTAAAGTCAAGGGGCACCTTTCCATTGGCCGCAACAGATGTTCTGACTCGAGGAAGTTTTAATGCAAGTTATTGACATAACAGTAGACCTGCAAGACCACAAAATCCACTTTCTGAAGAAACCGAAAGTTAACTTTGCTAAATACTGATTTACTGCTTTTCATCATGACAGTTGTCTCTCAGCTTCTCCTGGCACAGTATTTGCTGCCTCTCCCGCTCCCTGCAGCACATCTTTCTTCCAATACTCCACATTCATTCTAGTTTTTACACCTACACGTTCTTCTCTGTTCTTGATGGCTTTTAAATTCTCTCTCACTTTGCAGGTACGTAACCCTATTACAAAGTTAAGTGGTTCTAATAAAGTGACTTATGAGACAAGTACCTATAAAGGACAATATAAGAACTGCCCAAATATGTTTTGACAGATCGCTACCTATAGAGCATAAAGATAGCAACTGCTTCCAGTCTCTGAAAAACTGCCAGTGGTTCTCATAAGGAAGTAAATGGCTAGCTGCTCTCATCTATTTAAGAATAATCAGCTTAATCAATATTGCTCCAGCACCCTTGGTTCTATTCCATCAATGTTTTAGTGCAACTTTTCATTTGGCCTAAACAAAATAATGCCTTCCATACCGGAGCAGAAAAATACTATTCATGTAAAGCAATGTGGTAAAAAGAAAACAAGTGACTGGACTTGCAACAGTGCAGGTAGAGAAATAATAGCAAGTTTATTTAAATAAGTTTGAATAATTTATTCCTTTTAGAAGGGAACATTTTTCCTGGCATGACCCAAAACAAAATGGATTAGTAAAAGGAGCATTTCTCTAGCATAAACATTATTAACAAATGCCATATCTATTCTATATGTGTCACCAGCAAGCAAAATCAAACACCTGCAACAGAACCAAGAAAAAAAAAAAAGTACTAGGATGCAGTGTACATTTTTCTTCCCCTCTATACTTCAAAGTCATAAGCACTCCTCATATTTCACGGTAAAAGGTTTTATTTCTTGGTTCCTGCGGCTCAGGTAATGATATCGTAACTCAAAGGTGGTACATGGCTCGCTACAGCTCTGACCTCGTAAACAATTTTAATATCCCTTCTCGCATCCCAACAGAGATAGGGCTGCACCTGAGCAGCCGATATCTCCTCAGCAGGTACTTGTTTATTCAACTTGTAAGTGAGTACATGTGCTGCACATTAAAACCAACCTGGATGCAAAGCAAAGGTTTCTGTCTGGGTGAGGGAAGCCATCTTTCAACAAGCCACAATAAACTTGCCAAATATCTGAGGTGCGTAGGAGGGACAGCGAAATTAAGCCAAAACACAGCATAGGCTCACAAAGCCAGGGGCACAGCACTGCATCTGCTATGCAAATCTACTCTGGGCTTCTTGACGTGTTAGAGACGGCGTGTTGTTTCAGAGTGATGAAAGCAGTACTACTGCAAACGGGGGTGGAGAAGGACCCAGATGGAAGCAGCATTTCTGTTTGTCTTTCTGGGCAAGACAGTAACAGGCAAAGCTCCTCATGGCTGCTCCGCAGCATCCCTCCCATACTGCATCATTACCACAGGTTCCGATAAGGAAGGGATGCTTAGGCCAGTAAAACAAAGCTACAAACCTCATATGCAGAGCCATGGTCTTTTGGAAAAGCCAGGCCCGTTCAGTGTCACTCTGGCTCTGCGAGGGACTAGAATGCTGATAGAGAGGCATCCAAGAGACCTAAAGAGGGGTCTGGTGAGCTGAAATTAGCTGGCTGGTTAACTGGAAAACAGAAACCGGGAAAAGAGCTCTATCAGCCAAGAGACTTCTTGGGGAGAAAGAGGTCAGGAGACAGCACAATCACGTCTCTGTTTCTAGGTCAGACATCAAGAGCTACCTTTCAGCTGTAAGATGATGGTGATGATCCCATAGCAACTGTGCAAGAGCATTTACCACAAGAGATGAGGCTGGAGATGACTCCAGTTAGTCTATTCCCCTACCCCACAGGAGGATTACCTGTACTTAAACCATGCTACTAGATATCTAACTACCTTATTCTGAAAATCCTTCAATGCAGATATTCCTCTACATCCCCAGACAATCTACACTGCCACTACAAATCTCTGTGATTGTGATTTTTTTTTTCCCCTTGAGTCTAGCCTAACCTTCTCTTTTCGCAATTTAAGCCCATTATCCCCTCCCCTGTTACCAGCTCTATCTTTACAGCCAACTTCTATGCACCTGTGGTTTAAGAGGAAAAGGGAGAGACGTTTCAATATATCTTCAACTCTAAGCAACTCCAAATTTTGAAATCCTTAAAGTAAGTGCTAACATAAGCAGAAGGGATGCCTTAGTCTCTCAAGCCTCCATGAGGGCTACAAATATAGTCAAGGTCTGGACTAGTTAAAAATATGTTGCCTAACATCTCAATTATTTCCTTCTGGCATAAGGCCAAAATACAGTAGTTGATGTGAATAGGCAAAACAAAATCCACTACGTTCTGAAAAACCTCTTTGAGGAACAAATTGAAAAGTGCTCTCAAAGAAAATTTCTTTCCCTGTACCATATATACTTAGTTATTATTGAAGGTCTGCTCGTAAGATTTATAATGCTGAGCTCAGGGCAATAAACAATTTATTTTGAGAAATCACATACAGACTGAATGAAGATACAGGAATTACAAGCTAATACGGAAAGAGGAAGCAGGTCAAATCAGAACTGGGCTATCTTTGTAGTATCTCTGTAGAGCATCAGTAATGTTTATTAAAATTAATTTTACACCTAGCTTCTGGTTCTTCATAAAGTTTTTACTAAAAAAAAAAAAAAGTATCTTGAAGAGGACAGGGGTTATTCTCCAAAAACAGTTGTGAGGTCTGATTTTCTTTCCTTGGCATGACCTCCCCATAGCCTCACTACCATGGCTGACAGCTTCCCTGGACAGAATCAATAGGGCAGTGACACCAACCAGGTCGAACTCTCCAGACTAGGGAATAACTCCTGGGAAACATGAAGAGCCTTTTTCTGACTCAACACTATGGCAGGGGAGAGGAGGAGCTTTTATCTTTTTCATTATAAGAAGTGCTAGGTAAGTTGCTGGAGTATCACATTTCCATATTTGCTTCAGACTGTTTCATAATGGGCAAACTCTGCCCTTTGCTAGACTTCAACAACCCCTACTAATTCTGTCCAAGTGACATAGGAATAACATTTGACCTAATTGCATTTTAAAGCCCAAATAAGGTTCTTGGACTCTAAGCTGAGACAGGCAACTTTCTTCTTTGCCCTTACCACAAGTCCCAGTGACACAATCCTTCTGACATATTGCAAATTTCTGAAGAGCTATTCCTTCCAAACAAGTATCTTCCTTGTTATTTAGCTGGACTGAAGGGCAGTTCACCATCATTTATGACAGAGGAGCGGAGACAAGTGAATAGCAATTACTCAGCATTTGTTCAAATGAAGGCCTCACCTTTAATAATTGCACAGTCACATTTCTTTGCACAGGGTCAACCAGAACTCCGGAAGAGAGACTTGCTGATTGACACAAATATGTTTGTATTTCAAAGGGCAAACTACAAAGTCAAATAAAAGGCAGTGTTTGCACAAGAGTTAACTTAGCCACTTGGCATTCTCAAAGAGCTCAACAATCCCACGGAAAAATGTCTCTCCTTTGCTCTCCTACAGTGCATTTTTAACTCAAACTTTAATACAGGTGTATAGAGAGGTCAAATTAGCATGATCCCTGCAGAAGGCTAGCTAAAATGCACAGCCACAAGAAGAGGCCTTAATAGTGGCAGTGCTGGATCAGACCCATGGTGCATCTGCTTCAGCCTCCATCAGAGCCAATGCTGCTCTTTCAGAGGTCTCCTGCCCCTTTCTGGAGCCAGCCAGCTGTCCTCCTTGGCAGCGCTGTGGCCATGCTCAACGCTCCTTTCCCTTGTGCTGCCGTTCCACGCTCTGCTGCAGGTGACCGGAGGTGGATTTTGTTCTCCTTTCTCACAAATTAAAGTGCTCCAGCTATCCTAAAGCTCTAAATGGGTGCTTTCACAGTGCCCACAACCCTTTGAGCTCACTTTCAAGCTCTTGGGTGTGTTGAATTCAAGGTTACCAAGTACATTAATTCCAAGTGCATTAAAACTGGGTACCAAGTGCATGTCTTCAAAGAGACACCAAGAACTTAAAGGTGAACCAACTACAGTGGTAAAGGATCTGAACATGGACAGATTCAGCCAAAAAGGATAGAAATAGTCTCACAGGTGATTAGTGATGCACCTTAAGTTATACACACTGACTTCACCTCTTTAGTTGATTCCTTTCAACTTCCCTCCCCACATAGACAGGCCTTTGAACCTCAAAGCATCAGGAAACAATAGCCGTGTCTATATGTGTGCATGTGTACCCAGCACCCACTAAATTGTCATGTCCAGCCTGAAGTATTGGATCCACTATTTTAATCTTGCATGGATTTTCAGAAGTAGTCCAAATTTGGGTGAGCGTGAAAGAACTGTGTCTGGGATTAGCACAAGAGGACAGTTTCTAATGCGCCATGGGAAGGACTTGAGCAACAAACTGCAAAAAAGGTTCTTTTCCTTTAACTGTAACTATTGCTACTCCGAGATTAAATATTACCTGGAAAGTACTCTCATTAACTGCAGAGTCCTTGATTAATGAGCAGGTGGAGCGCGTAGAGGGACCTGGTCCGGATTCCAGCTGTCTTATTAGCTCTACCCTGGACACTTCTGATCACCACAAAAATAAATGAGGAAATCCAAGAACTAATTATGAGTGGACAGAATGTATCAATCGGTGTTACAGTGCTTCAGAGATTAAGGCGATGTTGGCAGACATGCAAAATGCAAACACCAAAGCCACTAAAAAGAAACAGCAACATAATTCAGCTATCTTCTAGCATCTCTGGTGTGAAAGACCACGGGAAGCCTCTCAAGAAATAGCCTCTATTTCAGAATAGTTCCAGTGCAGTTTTGACCACTGCAATGGTTTGTTTTTGTTTTAAACACTGATGGACACAGGAGGAATGTTCAATGCTCACCCCACTCCAAAGAAGAGATGGAGGGGCTGTCTCTCCCACCATGGCACAGACACTGAAGGGCCCCAGGGGGGCCTTTGTCAGGGCTCAGGAGTTTGGCAACCAGAAAGCCAAGGGAAGGGGAGAGCATCTCACCCAGAGCTCCCGGAGGGTGCCACTGCAGGTTTGAGGCACACAGGCTAGGTCTGGGGAAACCAGAACCATCTTCTTCGGTTTGTCAGCAAACAGTTGTATCTAAGCATCTCTTGCTGTACTTATCCAGCAGCTAGTGCACCCAAGCCTTTCTGTGAAACAGCGAGGACTACCCATACACCCTCTTTTTGAGTTTGCCTGTCTCTTGAAAAAGCCCAAAGAAATAATTTACACACGCCCGCTAAGTACAACAAAACTGAATGCTCCAGCATCTGAAGAGGAGTTCAAGCAACTTGCATCCTGTGACTGATCTCCTGTTTCTCCCTACACTTTCCTTCTAATCCTCTCCATAATTACACAAGCTGTCTGATCTTCCCAAAGCTGTCAGTTCCCCAAAATCCATTTTCAAATGACCATCCTTGAAAGAGCCCAAGCACTGGATCAAGCTGTCTCAGCTTGATGCAACACGTGCCACTACTGACTCCTCCCCTGAAACGCATGGGTGCAGCTGGCTGGACCAGAGCAAGGGTTGCCCAGACCCAACCTTAGAGAAGAGCAGGGAGGGGAAGGTATTGATCCGGTCCTTTTAACATGCTAATTTTCCCAGGGGCTGCTTCAGTCACTGCTAGGCTGGACACTTCAAAAGGAAACTGTTTTCAAAGCAGAGAGATGTCTCTTCCAACTGCAGAAAACACTTAAAACTGAAAACAAATGAATTCAAGCACCAAGTTCACAGAAGCGCTGGTCCGTATTCTTCATCTCCCCAGACAGAGATGTTTGATGTATGGAAAGACAGACTTGTTATTAATGCTATTAAAAAGTGGCCTGGCAAGAAGCCTCTGGGATTTAAAATAAGAAAATCCACGCCCTTTAAGTGCATACTTTAATATAAAAATAGCCTGTACTAGTATAAAAAAAAAAAATTCAGCAACAGCCTCTTGAAGTCTTGATTTCTCCCACCACCACTTCTTAGAAGAAAAGTAAAATGTAGTTAAAATTAAATTTCTGTAATTCAATTTTTGTAATTCAGTATCAACACTGGAGAACATTTTGGCCTTTCTTATCATTGATAATAGGGAAAATAAAGCCAATTGTTCCATCCCTTCAGACCGCTGAGAACACACGGAAAAGGCCAGACAAAACCCTCAGTGTGACAGAGACATTATTAAAACATTTCTGAAAGCAGCAGCGTTATTGACTAACGCCTTTGTTACCAACACACGGTCTTCGATCACTGGCTAAATACAATGTGAGGAATGGATACAATGACAGGATTTAATTAACAGTCTGTGGAAGTACTGAAATATTTTACATACACAAGATTTGCAGACAGAACAGAAATCAACTGAGTGTTTTGCACCCGTGTTTGCGGCTCATGACGTTACTAGTAAAACCCAGGACGAGCTGCGAAGCACTCTCCAAGCTAAGGGAGATAATGAGTTGTAGCTCTGACCCACAGCGTATTACCCTGCTTTCAAAGATCAAAGAGCTAAAAACTTGAATTTCCCTTCAAGTACATCTCTGTTTCCAAGGCTAAAGTCAGCGTTGGTCGGCAAGCAAGAAGAGCTGAACCCAGATGAAGGAAGAGCCTCAGCCCCCAAGCTCAGGCTGCTCCTCCGGACCCCAGCCCAGGGCAGCTGCAACCCCCCGAGCTGAGCCCCGCTCCACCTGTGGCACCAGCCACCCCCTCCACACTCACCTGCCTCCGCAGCAGGAGGGAATTTGGGATGCTGCTGACCTCTAGCCCCTGGCCGCAGGGAACAAAGAGCCCATCAGAAGCTGTAGGAGAGCACAGGCAAATGGCAGGGAGCCGACTGTCAACCTGATGTTGGCTCTGGAGCAGGCAGCATCACTGGCTGATGCAGGTAAGCACCAATTTACTCACAGAAACAAGGCATGAAGAGATAACACCAGAAAATATGAACAAAATGGAACTTGTTTCCTTGCCACTAAATTGTTAGCTTTATGGGACTTCATGCTGAACGGTTTGAAAAAAATCCAATTTGCTTTGAAGCACATTAGTCTAACATCCTAATTATTGTTTACATTGCCATTTGCCTTCTATTAAGAATTGAATAATTACCCACTGCTCCCTAGTTTAAAAATACAAGCAAACAGGATTATCTGGGTAATTAAGACACTGCACTGCAGCTTTGTACTGTGGCTGTACAAAGTATTCACATATACAAGCAGAAGCAATAGTTATTGATTGCCTTAGTTCAAATGATGCTTTAAGGAGTTCCAGCATGCAAGATAGGCAACTCATTAGAGAAAGGTGACCGATGCCTTTTGGTGAGTGGGGAGGGTGGAGAAGCTATCTTGCAGCTAGGACACTAGACTGTGACTTCCTCTGGTCTGATCTCAGCCACAGACATCCTGTGTGCCTCTGCAAGAGCTACCTAGCCTTCCTCCCTCCATCCTCCAGCTGCTGCAGCACAAGAGCATCCCTCCTCCTCCTCCTCCAGCCCAGGAGCCCCACCTTTGC
>NW_010141023.1:90408-92837 GCF_000699245.1 Pterocles gutturalis
GCCTGTGCCGGGCTGTGCCAGGCTCCCAGTAAATACGAGGCTGTTTCCAAGCACGCCTCTTCACTGGGTTTGTACAGATGAACTTTGTTTTACAGATTCCTTTAGTGAGACTGGAACCCACCCATCTAAAAAAAAAAAAAAAAAAGTAGACCAGCAAACGGAGTTTTCTTTAGGCACCCATGACTAAATGAGCCAAAGCAAACACCAACTGTACAGTATGGCTTTTTTTTTTTTTAAATAGCCCATCCATATTGTACTTTAAACAGCATGACCTCCCCTTCTGGGTGACTATTAAGACAAAAGCAAAGTTTTTACACGTTCCTTTGTTGTTTTAAAGAGCCTTTCCTCCATTTAATTACGCCACCAGGTTTCACACTGCGCAGTTTACTACCCCTGTGAAATTACCTTCAAGTTAAACACTAATTGGACATCCAACAAAAACAAAAACCCCCCACAATCTTGTTTTTCCTTCTGTTTTTTTTTATAGGATGTGGCCCCAATGTGATCAGGGTCCCAATTTCATACCACTGATTTATAAAGACACAAAATGAAAAACAGTACTTTAAAGAAATACAGTACATTCATGCAGCATGTGTTCTAACTTATATCAATAAACCTTTCAACAAATCCATTCTGAACAAGCCTGTGTTTTGGGAGCATTTAATGAGTCTCAGCTTTATATCAAGCCAAAGGCAATTTTAAGTAAAGTTGACATAACAAAAAGTTAAAAAGAAGAGACAGCCACTAAAACCAAAAATAAAATAAAATATGGGTTCTTGTGTAATCATGAGGCTTAAGAAAGCAGAACTTTTCTCACAGATTATTTTCTTTCAATAAATAAAGACAGCAGTTCATTTGTGCATGCTTACCCAAGCGCTACCAGCCCCTTTTCCCCTTTGCACCAAACTCCACCTCTTGGCCAAGCCAGCAAAGTGAAGGGCACCACACCAGGGCTGAGCAGGTCAACTCAACACACGGAAAATGTCATAACATGTAATGTTTCATCACACACACATGTGCACACACACCGTGGAGGAATCCCACCTCCCACAGATGGTTATTCACTCAGCTGAGGCTGTAGCTACAGAAGGGCTTCATGGTCACCGGTGAACATCTAGCGGAGAAGACACCCAATGGCCTGCAGCCCCACCATGCGTGAGAAATGGCACTGCCTGCACCTCCAGCCATCGTTGCACAAACCAGGCCAGGGTTTCAGAGCACTTTCCCACACACCCGCTGGAAGCGAGCAAGCAGGCTGCAGAGACTGGGGGAAGAGTGGCAGTCATTGACAAGAGGAGACCAAGACGCAAGGAGCATACTGTGCAAATATTACACTCTCTCTTAAACAAAGAGATCAAAAAAATCAAAACAGATTCCATTTGCATAAAATCCAAATCTAGGAGCTCTGCATAAACAGAAGGAGATTTTGGCTGGCATTTCCAAAGGAAGCTCTTATCTCCTTTGTGAAATGGGGAAATGGGTGTGCTACTTTGCATGAGGGTGTATACAAAAGATGTAAATGAGGAATTTGCTGCATGCAAAAGGGAAAGCAGCCGACAGCTGCCAATCCCCATTCACAGGGAGGGCTTCCTTAGACTCCAGCAGGAGGAAAGAGAAGGGAACCAACATGTTTGCTTCCCAGGGAGGTGAAGGAGGCTCTGAATATTCATAAAATGGACATTTAGTCATGGGAGTGTTAATTGTCTCCGATTCACAAAACTGTGTGACCTCACCTGCTCCCCAGGACATATCAAAAGGATGTGGCATAATGGAAAGAAACAGATAAGATATTTATCTCACAAGTTTGGGGGGCTTTCTGATGCAGTCTCAAAAGACTGAAGTGTACTGCAGAGCATTTCTTTAATCACTTCTCACAAGCGCAATAAAGACCGAGCTCAGCAGAGCATATTAGACAGATAATAACCCTTACTCGGCCAAGATCTAAATACTGAAGTCAAACACAAGATAAGCTGTCTGGAAAGTTTCGAGTTCCTCGTTTTAAAAAAAAAAAAAAAAAAAAAACACACAAAAAAACCAGAAGGTGGTCTATACGCCCCACAAAAGACTACCCAGACCTGCCATGAAATTCATACCACCACAGCAGCTCATCTGGCTTTGATTCTGAGGATCGTGCTTATTGCTAGTAACACACAGAGTAAGGACCAGATATTGCTCCCCTGTGTACCAGCAGAAATTCTGTCAGGAACTCAGAAGGAAGCAATCCCAGCCTTTCTCCAAGGGATACACAAAGGGACAACTGCTTGACAACTGCAGCTTAACTTCTGAGAGGGCCAGGGAAGAGGAAAGCAATCCAGAGCTTGCAATGACATCTGAATGCAGATTTTGAAATGCACCAGGTGGTATAAAATTCACAGAGGAAGCAGCCCTTGGAAGATCTGTTGAGCTGCATGAGAACATAACATAACCAA
>NW_010141023.1:92860-102648 GCF_000699245.1 Pterocles gutturalis
GAGAACCAACTAAATTTGGTTCCGACAGACTGTGTTTCAGTATCGCTCCCATGCCCCTCCTGGTAGCTTCCGTCTTCTCAGCTCCTTTTAAAATGTAAAATGTTGAGTCTGTGCTTTTCTCCCCCCTGCTAAAAACTATCAACCTGGAAAAAAATCCTGAAATCTCAAATCTGTGCAGTCTTAGTCACACTTCTGAGTACCCTTTTGTGCAGCCAGACTGCTCATCAGTGTTATTCTGACAAACAAAAAAGTTGTCTATGACTAAAATGGGAAAGTACACACAAATTACTTCAATTCCCCACCCCTATAAAATCCACTATCCACAAATCTTATAACATTAAAAAGTGTAATTAGACTGTACCCTTCTGATGCAAACTGAACTGGTGCTCTCAATGATCACAGCCACTCTTCAAAGCCTCTGAGATAAAAAGAATCTTATCATTCTAATTATTACTTCTTAGGGATGCTCTTATCAAAGTTCGAAGGAAAATTCTAAAAACAGCAGTGATATAAAACCAGGACTGAGCCATATTTTAAATGACACAGGATTTTCTGCCAATTGGCCAATTCACAACTCAGAAAAGCAAGCATAGATGAAGACAAAGCTGTTGGTTCTCATAACCTTTATGATATCAGAGTAAAAATCTCAACTGTCTCACATATTTATACTAAATGGCAGGTTTAAAATTGAGATTTGTAATTTCACAGCATCAAAATCATCACAGATGGCTACAGTCTATTGCTTCTTTAATCTGTATTTTCTCCCTTCCTGCTTGTTTTCCCCCTCCTCCTTTGAGTTAAAGATATGCATTTTATCATCAGGAAATCATAGCTAAATACAAACCACATTATATTAATATGTAACAAAACAATTTACATAACAATGATGCATACAAGCAAAGTTTAAAATTACTTTATGTCTCAACTTTGCCCTAAAGCACCAATTATCTTAGCCTTGAGAAGTGCCATGAGTTGGGATACTCATGTTCTATCAACAATATTCCAAATTTATGCTCTCTTAAATGGCTAGCCATTAATGCAAGAAGTTTGAGGGAGAACAAACAGTAATCAGAAAAAAAAAAACCTAACAGCAAGTTGGGGGTTTTTTTTAGCATCAAGTTCACAGTTAGATTCAGCTGTAAGCAAAGAATCAGAGCTCACCTAATATTTCTACTGATCAGGACCAATTTTGTGCAACTGCTCCTGTTACACAGGTGTGAACCTTCCCAAATAAATAAGGATTCAATATTTGGCTCCTTTCCCTTCCTGCCCTGGGTTTTTGCATACACACATGTGTGTGTGCACATATATATATATATATACACATACACACACGGATGTTCAGTAAGACAGTTACCACCCAATAAAGTGGGCTGAGAAAAAAAAATAACAGAAAACTGTCCTTCCTCTGACTGCTATCATATTCAAACACCTTCACATCACCAACACAATCTTTCAAAAATCCTGTTCAAGGTCAGAGAGTCATTAACTGCCACTACAGGAACCACTTTAGATGTGAAGTCGCTTCCCACTACACTTCCCACACACACATCAGAAATTAAGCAGCTCAAGGAAAATGTATTATTTAAAAATCAGAAGGCTGAGTGAACTTGAAGCAGCTTTTAGGGCAACCCATGCTCCAGCAGGTCTGTCGCAGCCCTGGGCAGGTCCCAGGAGAGTACATGGAGCTCTGACATTTCCTGTGGATCTCCCAACAAGTGCACAGCCCTGATCTACTGGCCTGAACTATTTCTGTCCACCCCACCGAGCTTTTGTCAAACATTTAAGGTCTTAATCAATCCTAACTCTGACCCTAGGATCACAGGAGAAAGATGGATGAGGAAACGAACAACCTCTGACCTTTCCTTGTGTTTGTCCTGCCACAGTCAACCTATTGAAAAACAATTGAGGTGGAACCTGCTCCCCAGTCCCAGCCCAGCACCCTTTCACAGCCTTTCCCAAACTCACAGTCTCCCCCCCCCACCTCCCAATCCTCTGAACCAAAACCACAGGATTCCCCCTCACTTCTTCTTCCTCCTCCCCTCCAAAAACCTGCCATGGCAGAACATTTTGCTGAACTACGAAGTTAAGCGGGTTAAAAAAGGGGAAGCCTCATTCGGCAGCATCAAAGGCTAAACTGCTTGAACAGCCTTGCTGGAACCCAGAGAGCAAGCGGCACCGTTCTGGTAAACTTCATGAATTCATGAAGAGCAGCTTCCCGGTAAACTGTTCTGGCTGGAGAATGGCAAATGTGAGAAAAGGAAACCACAAATAACTGCTGATGAAATGGGTTTAGCACTTTCAAATTATGTTCTGGCTCAAATCCTCTCGGAATGACTAGTACAGGCCAACTTCACTCCAGAGAGCCAAAGAGACAGAACATTTCCATCTCCTTTGTAAATACGGCACGGCCTGATCTTCCTTTTACTTGGGAAACAGAGAAATGGGTTTCCTGAGCCCGAGCTACCCCGGGTGCAGCTGAGAGTTGGTAGGTAAGCTGACATGCATCCCCAAGGTCTAGTCCAACACCACCAAAATAAATTTATAAAGCATTCCACTAACACCATTGCCCACCAGCAAAACCTCAAGAGATTTCCCTTGAACTACACAGGATTTGTTAGGCAATCAGCTCACCACATCTGGTCACTGGTGCTGAAAAATGGTAGATCTGTGTCAATCAGAGGAACCCAGTACTGACCTAATAAGCCTTTAGGGAAAGGCGGAATAGTCTCTGTGCAATAAACCAAGATGCCTTCTTCCCCCGATTCACTTCCCCCCTCTCACAGTCCAGGCCCTAAAGGTGTCAGGAAGCTTTGGCCAGAAGTCATTGAGCTATCAGAAAGTAGCAGCATCTCCCCAGCAGCACCCAGTCGGTACCACAGCCACAGGCTTGCATGTTTAATGATACCCAGGTTTTCAAGTTTCCATCTCACAGGGTTCAATAGCCAGGATGCCCTGTCATCATGCTGCTCATCTTTCAGTTCTCTCTACAGCCCGTGGTACACTTTGGCTTTTTCCATACAGCAAAACCACCAGAAATGAAGGCCAACGTTTATACTTAGCGCTCCTTTACTGCCAAAGCTTAATTTCAATGCATAATAATGAACTTCATATTGACTGTAAATTATCATTTAAAAGAAATCAAGTAGGACATTCAAAGACACTGTTCTCTCAGGAGTCCGGCACAAAAGCCGTCAGTTACGTGCTCTGCTTTTTTGTTCTCAGTTTCAAGATGAAAAAAATGACCTAGTGAAAAACACACCAAGATGTGAAGCAAAGTCATCTGGCCCCAAAGAACCTTTTCCAAAAACATGGGTCCAAATCCACTCTGACATTGAGCACCTTCAATTCAGCACCCAGCAAAATAAAGCCCACCGACGTGCGTAAGAATCCATTTAGTTTGATCTTAGTTTATGCTTACAGGAGCAAAAGTTTAGAAGCTGAAGCTAAAAATATTTTATTTATACACTCCCTTCTGTCCTTCCCTAACCTTTCACAACTTTCACAACAGAAAGGGTAGGTGAAGAGAACATAGGTTTTAAGGTTTTTTTTCTTCTTAGGATAATCTGTCTTTTATACCAACTTTAATCCCTAATTCTACAGCACACAGGATGGTGTGTGTGTGTGGGAGGGTGGGGTGGAGACTTTTAGCATTTCTAAGAGTATCCTAGCACCTCTATTATTAGGTTGACAATAGAGACTGTCTGAGAAATGAAAATATTTAACAAAGGCAGCAGTGTCAAATATCAAAGGGTTATTTAGGCTAAAAATTTGCAACAAGAAAAACACCAAAGACTTCCCCTTCCCAAAGTGGGAAAGTAATCCAGCTAAAACTCCCGTTCCCCCCCTCCCCAACTGGTTCTTACTGCACTGCATTATCCAAAGAAAACTTTGCCAGAATTCCCTGTGCTTTACAGAGTTCACTTCAGATAAAACTTTAAAGATTTGTCTCTTTAAACCACAGTAACTCAACTGCACTGTTTTGCAGTCATTCACACTTTGGTGACTATAGTGAGCCAATTCAAATCTAGGCGCCTGCTAGAAAATGTGTTTCACCTTCTGCCTATTATGGCAGTATCATTTGTTTTGCATTGTATCATTCTTAGCCTTGCCACCTGGAGCTGTTGGACTCCTTCATTAAACCCCTCTGTCCCATCACATCCCACGGGGCTGCTAATTACTGGCTTTACTCCATTTACTCTCATCTCCGATTCAATTATGCATTCAGCTAAGCCCTAACGAAGAAGACAATATGGCTCATCCTACCTTGGCATTCACCATTACGTTCTTCGTAGCCAGCGTTACACAGACAGTTGCCAATGGGCACCAGCCATTCGCCATCTGCCCCACAATACATTTTTGGCACATCCTTCTCTTCGGAGTTGTTGACGCAGGAGCCGCGAACCTCCACCAGAGAGGATGTATCAGCCCCGGTAATGGTGTCTGGAAACTGTGCCAGGTTTCGAACTGTCAACGGGCACTTCTTATAGAAGACACGAACAGACACCAAAGCAATGCATGCACCGACGTCCTGAAAGGCCAAGTAAAACCCTTTCTTGCTGAGCGGTCCCACATCCCGTATCTCTGTATTCAGCTTCATGATCCTGTCACCAATGTCCACCTGGGTGAAGCTCTCATCAGCAGCGATGGTGTCGATCTTGGCAAACTGGCTCTCTCGAATAAAACGCTCCTTATCATTGTTTGATTCATAGTAATAAAGGTTGAAAGTCTCTTTGCAAGTTCCCATGACACCTGGCAGGCTGTTGCAGTCTCTTAGCGTGAACTTGATTTCAATATAAACCCTTTGAGCCCCCTCACGGGGAATCCAATCAGTTCGTAACCAATTATTCTGACTGGGCTCCATCACATTGCAGACTTGATAGGTGCGGATCGGAGTGTTCTTCTCATCCATAATGCTTACTTCCTCCCACTGCAAAGAGGGAAAGGGGAAGAAAAATACATCACCATTAAAAGGAACAAACAGACCTTCACAGCAAACATAATCTGCTCTTCCACAACTAACATGGAGATTACATTTTTTCCATTACAGGAAAACAAAGTAAAAAAACCAGCACACCAACAGACCAAGCCATAGCCAGGACCTCAACTACTCGGACATTAAAAGAAAAATCTGTTTAGGAGAAACAAGCTCCAAATCGAGAAACACCTCAAGCAGCAAGCACGTGTTTTAAAGGCCCTCTGAACCAATCCACGAATGCTCTGTTGACTGACTATGTCTATTTACACTCCAGCCCACAGAACCTTGCCTAGATCATGGCTCCACACGGCACGTTACAGACTCCCAGCATGGCACTGACACTACAGCGTTTCCCCTGTGGAAGACAAGGCGGGTTATGCATGGACCCCACCGTGTACGTGGGAATATCAAACAGGGACATTGCATGACTCAGTTGCACAAAAAGCACAGGGCAGAGAGAGCAACATCCATGTTCTTGGCATCGCTAACACATATTTTAAACTCTTAAGCCACCCCTTATTATTTCTCTAAGCTGCCAACTACCTTTCTGGGCTAGCAATATCCCAGATGCGCTCAGCAAATCGTTTTTACTTTGGAGCTGGGCAGAAACAGCTGCCTGCAGAGATCTGGGTCCTTGGCTTGGGTGGCACTTAGAGATGGAATGGCAGGTGAGAACATAATCAGTCTACCAGCAACACCGCCATAACTTTACTATCCAAAGTTTCTTATTAGCGTAAAGGTGGGAAAAGAAGGAATATTGCACATCTTGTCATAAAGGAAATGCCAGGAAATAGCTAAATTCGTATTCTTAAAAACACAAAAAGCTTAGAAGAGAGGGTAAACGCTGAAAGATCTGGGTAGCAGCATGCTTCAAAACTCTTACAGTCCCTAAATCAAGTTTAGGCATCTACAGAAGTGCCAAACTAACAGGAAACAGAATTATGAAACAACAACAATACATGCCAACCAAGGAAGGGATCGAAAGAAGAGATCTGGCCCTAATTCAGCAGTTCAGCATGATGAAGTTTATAAAAGGAAAGCACGCATAACCAACAGTTAAAAAAAATTGCTTAAAGTATTATCACAGACAGAGGAAAGTTTATGACAGTGCTTTCCTGGCAGGAAGAGAAGGGGAAGTAGGAGCATTACAGAGAGATATCTTTCCAGCAAGAACCCTGTAGCACTTCAGTACCAGAAAAATCCTTCTTTAAAAAAAATAATATATTAGATAATTATATACTGTCTGGGTTTGCAGGTGATACAATGAAACATAAAATTATCCTTGGAAAACAGTAGTAACTTTAAAGAGACTTCCCAGAGGTGCTTTTCAGAAGTACTGAAGCTGTGGCTTTGATAAACAGAAGCCTTCTTAATGTTAAGGGGATTCTTGTATAATATCCTGCATTCTCCTCACATGGATTGCTCTTATGAAAGTGATTTTTACTTAAAAAGATTCCAGCTTAGCTGAATCCGTTTATAAAATGACAACAGTTAGCACCATGAGCCACTAGGAGCAGAAAGAATAATATTTTATTTGCTGCCTAGAGATAACTGCAAATTAAAATGAAGGGGGGGGGGGGGAATCAATACGCAGCATGTCACTCCTTTTCAAAGAAAAGGAAAAAATAAATCTTAAAAAGTCATCTATCAATGTAAAGTGTAACGTGGTGTTAGCAAGAAGACAGAGTTGTTTAATTTACAGATGACACAGAGCTAGTTTACCGTTACAATATTGTCTTTATGATCCATCACCTTCCATTCTGTTTATCTTCAGATTGTCTATGCTACAAGACATGTGTGTGGTACAAGAGAAAGGAAGAAGCAGAGGGAAATAATACTTGTTGATGGGATTTCCTTTAGTACATTTATACAATGGAGGATGCTGCGAGAGGATTCAGTAAGGAGACCACCAAGGTCACCAGACAGACTGCAACTAAATTCAGCAAGTTTCAGATCCCCGTCTCCTGACAAACAAGCAAATATAGAACTGGGTTTCTTATTTCATAAACACACGTACACAAAACAAACCTAAGCATGTCTTACTGACAGAGCTGAAAATAACTACAGCCCCAAATTTCCAGCCACTGTAAATGATTTGTAACTCTAAGTATGTGGTCAAAGCTGTAACTTTTTGCTTTCAAGCTGAAATTAACTTTTATAATTCAACTCTTCCCACGGTTTAATGATGTAGAGTAAAACCTGCTTTTCAACTGTGAAATGCAAGAGTAAATCATTAATTACACTTATAATGCAATTCATTAATTCCTTCAGGGCTACTATATATTTGATGACTCCTAGTCACTGCTAAATTACTGTGTTTATCTTCAGCCTTTCTTATCCACTCAACCCTCGCACCTCAGGAACCGTGTGGTACAGATCTAGAAAAATACCTTTTTTAATATACAATAAGGTACACACAGTTAAAGAAAAACTAGCACTGAAGGACAGAGTCTTCCCAGGAAGGCAAAGGAGGAGTTCATTTCTGTTGCTTGAAATAAATCTACAGCATATGAAGTTAAAATAAATGCTTTCCAAGCACTGTATCTCAGAGACAGATCATGTACTCTTAAATTTTTCACTACTGGCTTAAAAATAGAACACACGTATGTAGGTTTAGTGAAACGAGTCACGTCCACGGTAGGAGCACATATTTCCTTCTCAGGCTTGCACGGCGCTTTCAGAGAAAACACGGGGAAGAAGGGGAATCCAACAGCCATTAATAATAGAGAGCTGTCCTCTGATCATGAATTCTACTACCAACTTATTCATACTTGTATTTTAGGTCTTATTTTAATGGATAGCGTAGATATCCTTGGAGAGCCGTATGAAAGACCCCCGTCTCATTAACTGACCTTTTCAGGGTACAGGATTAACAAGGAAGCCCAACTCTCACCAAGATAGAGCTGTACCTTTCCACACTGTCAAAAGATGAGGGCAACCGCCTGCAATCAGCAGTGAATGCGCACCGCCGGCGCTGCCAGAGGCCTGCCAATCACTTCCTCACTCTTTGAAAACCCGAGTTTCGGGGACAGCACAGTGTGCTCAGGCAGAGCACAAGCCAGGACTGTCGTCAAGTTCAGCCAGAACAACAATGGGGGAGCAAAACAATCCCCCATTCTCCCATGTTATGGTTATTCAGAGCTTATGCATAATGCATCACCAACCAACACAACCTCGGATTCCTTCCACTCACTGCTGTTTCCTTAGCTCTGCTTCTTCTAATTACAAACGGGAACGCACACACAAAAAAAGGAAAATTGTAGGTTTCTTGAAGAATCCAGTACTTTGTTATGCACAAGTCCTGATCTTTCAGCACTTTTATTTTTCAGTCAGTTTGACTTAGTTACTTCTGCTTAAGCATACTAAGCTGCTTTACTCATTTAATATTAAAAGATGGGGGGGGGGGTCATATATTAATGTTTAGTGCACATTGCTGGCATTTTTCTTAAATTGCTCACTTTAGAGAAGAAAAAGCTTTTCTAATTATTAAAAAAAAACATCCCAAGAGATCCCATGAAGTACAGTCTCGACCAGATCCCACCACCTCCAAAGTCCACATTCTCCGGAGCTTCCCACAGAGGCCCTGGGCATCCTGCAGGATGGGGCACAGATGAGGAAGCAGCAAAGTGCCCATCCACTAATACAAAGCTAAATTAGTAGAGATAATCTTGCATGCAGCTCACTAAACGAGAGGGCTCTAAGCCCCGGGATGGATGTGTGAATTGAAGCAATCTTCTCTTACAATTGTCTCTTTGAAAAAGCACACAAAAAGAAACTCCAAGGAATCACCATTGAGCACTGGGTGCTCAGATTATCTGTTCAGACACCAAATCATATGATGTTTACACCCTGAAATGGGACAACTGTCCTGTCAAGGTCTATCTTGTATATTGATCTCTAGTCCTTCATCCAGAAACAGCAATTGCTCTGAGCATCTCCCAGCCGAGACAGCCTGTAGATATAATAATTACAGTCAAGAATGCCAGTTCAGTCGCCAGATCACATTTCTTGTTGGTATTTCAGTTTTAAATAGGCATCTAAACCCGTGCCTCAACCAATCTCCTAATTCCGAAACCTCTTTTCTGCCCTTTTGGTTTCCACTTCTTCCATGACAGAACGATCCAAAGGGAGTATAGAGTTTCTCCAACAAAGAGTAATTCACTCGGTAAGCCGGGGAAGAAATCTGACCTCCTCACCACAATCAGCAATAATCGAGCCATTAGGACTCTCTGAAAGTTACTAATCACCCCCTTTACCCTTTTGATCAGATAGCGGTTTAAAACTTACCCCTCCTTCCAGGGGACTTGCTATCCACCCCAGTTCTCCCTGAACTGATCTGGAATCCAGCAAGGTAACTGCGGAAAGGTACAAATAAAATAGATTAACTTCCAGCCGCCAAAAGGCAGTATGAAAATAAATCGTTTACCCGAGCGTTTCCATATGTGTGGAGCACGATCGCATCCACCTTCAACTTGAAATGTTATTTCCGAGTGCACAAATGCCTTCAATAATTTGAAACTCTCTCTGGTTTACATCTGAGGAATCGCACGTTCGTTCCTCGGGGCGTTAGAGCCGCTCACAGGCGCGGAGGGAACAGAAGACTCCCCCGGCACATCTGGGGAAGGCGCCGAGCGCTCCCGCTTTAACGGGAGACGCGGAGTCCGGCTCCCGCGGCGGGTCCCCCGCACCGTGCGCCGCCCGGTACCGGCGCAACTGCGCCTTACCGATGAGGGGAAAATTGTTACTTATCGGGACCCCGGGAACGCCCAGTCCCGGCCAGGAGCGGGGCCGGTCGCCGAGAAGACCCCAT
>NW_010141024.1:0-5863 GCF_000699245.1 Pterocles gutturalis
TGGCCGCTGGCCCGTGCTGCCCCTCACCATCACCCCACGCCGGCTCTGGCTGGGGTGGACTCTCCCCACACGCTAACCTTTGGGGTTGCACCGCTGGGCTGAGACCCCTGGGGTGACCGGCTGCCTCCTGCTCTTCCAGAGCTGTCCAAAAGGTTTCTGGCTGTCCCAGGTCTAGCTTGGAAGGTGGGTTTAGTCCTGATATACTGAGCTCCTCAGGGAACGGCTCATGTTCGGAGGCCATCTCCCACTTGGCACCATCTGTGGTCCCCATCAGAGGGGATAACCCTGGCTGGCTCCAGCTCTCCTTGGCACCTGACTGGCCTAATCCATCTAGGGAGAATTTCGATGGGCAAGTCTTGAATTGCTCAGCCACATCTGTCTCATTCATCTCTGACCAGTCTTCCCCCAGAGAAGTGTCTTTTTTTGCCATCTCACTAGCTCTCGCCTCCAAATGAGCTGCTGAGTCCGCAGTGGCAGGTTCAGCATCCTTGGAGACCGGGAACTCGCTCCCGGCTTCAGCTATGTCCACTCCCAGTGCGGGAGGGCTGGGAGATGCTGGGACAGAGGGCTCGCTGCTCCTCGGCAGCTCCACATCAGCCTTTGAGCCCTCCACATCTTCCCATCGCTCCTCGCTGCCTTGCAGCTTCGGCCGCGGGTCGCCAGCATCCTCCTCCTCACCATCCTCTCCACCGCCCACAGCTGCGAACCACCTGGGAGGTTTTGGGGGTGGCACAGCCGAGCCTGATGCCATCTCCTCCTTCTCTCGGGCACCTGTCCACGGAGAGAGGACGACGTGCCTCTCACGGATGTCAGAGCTGAGCTTCACCCGGCTTTCACTGGCCTCCAGCCGCATGCTAGCCTGGAGCCGGTAGACTGAGGTCCGTATGTCGAACGCCTCCTCCTCGCTACCAGCGCCCTGGGGCTCTGTCCCTGGCTCGGGGACCATGGGGAACCGTCGTGCTGCCACATCTGCGAGCACCCGTGGGGGCACAGCTGCCACGTTACTGCCCGGCAGGGCTTCGGAGATGGGCTCGGGAGCTAAGGTGCTTCTGGGCAACACACAAGCGGTGGTGCGAGATCCGCTCTTTGCTTCGAAGGCACTCTCGCCGAGGAAGGCTGGCCGCTGGCCGAACGCGCTCTCCTGACCCACCTGCTCCTGCTCGGCCATGCTTTGGGCACTCTCTGAGAGGTCAGGAGCGGTTTCGGTGGCTATGGTCATCCATCCGTTTGTCCCTGCACTAGAGGGTTCCTCCTCGTTACTGTCCCCTTCCTCCCTGGTGTTATTTTCAGCAGTTAGGGGTGTTGAAACCTCTTTTTCTCCTGGGTGTCCTGATGTAAACGCAACTGTCCAAACCGTAGGCATGCTGCTTTTCCTCCTCCTCCCCATCGACCCCGCCGACACGGGGCTCAGCACATCTTCTATCACCGTCGCTTCCTGAGTTGTGCTCACCAAGTTCGCCCCCACATCTAACCTGGAGAAATTAGTCCAAGACCGTAGAGCTGTGGGCATTTCGCTGCCAATTTGTGAATCAGCCTTTTCAAATACTTTTGTTTCCTTCTCGCCAGCCAGCTCGGCCGATCTTTCCGTCGGGCTGGCTGCATCGGGATCATCGATGAAAGCCATGCCCTCTGCCGTCACCGAAGCAAAGAAGTTTTCCTTCTTCAGGTCTGGTTTGAGCCTGCTGGTCGCAAAGGCATCGAAGGTGTCGTCCCACTCTGAGAGCGGAGGAGGGATGGCGGGTTTCTCATCTGGAGGAGGAAGGTCTCCTTGTGATGTGGGAGTAGTTTCTGGAACGGGAACACCAACGCTTTTGGCTGGAGACTCCCTCTCTGGGTCTTTATTTCTTAGGGAGGCAGCGGGACTGCAATCCTCAGAGGAATAAAAGTTCCCAGTGACCTCTGTTGAAGCATGCGGCCCAGACGGGAAACTAGAGAAAAAGTGAGTAGGTGAAGGAGAATTTAGTACCTGGTCAGCGAGGAGGTCCTCAAAGAAAGGATTGCTCTGCAGGGAGTTGAGGAATGGGTTGGTAGGGGACAAGCATCCGGACTGACTGTCTCCGATAGCGGGAGAGAGGTTAGCGCTCGGCATGCTAGCGAGATGGGCTACAGCGGCAGGCGGAAACTGGGCAGGGGAGCAGGGAGGAAAATGAGAAGGAGCATCTGAGCTGGTTTCTACCTGAGGAGACACTTCCAGGCTGTGGAGGGAAGACAAAACAGTCCTCCTGGTTAATGCTGTGACAGTGCTGTAAGCATACACCACACACACGACAAACGCTTCGGTTCAAAGCAAATGCAATGATCAAATACATCCTCGTCTCTCTTGGTTAGGCAGAGCAATGATTATGGAGTCAAGGCGTGGAAAGGGCATGCACGACAAAAAGCCAAGGGCAGCCCTTCCTCTAGAACAGTCCTCCAAACTTCCCCTTTCTTGCCTTTAACAAGCCCTAAGACTCAGGAGACCGAGAGGTTTTTCCCCACCTCCTGCAGCCCAAGGACTCGGCTCATTTTTTTTGTCCCAACGCCGGTGCGTACCACGGGCAGGCTGCGCACGAGGAGCCAGGCTGGGCTCTTGGATCAGGATTATTTCAGGCAGTAAGAGCACGCAGGAGTGAGCCTTTCGCAGTTCACCCCAGTGCCTCGTTACTTGTTTGGCAACACACTAGGATGCCAGCGGACACGGTGCTCCCTCTCGCACAGGAGGGACGGTAGCGTGGCTGCGGGAGGCCAGGGAACAAGAGCGAAGCAGGAGGGAGCATGTGGCCAGGACGTGGCCCTGGCTCCACTCTGGACTCTGCCCAGCCTCCCCGGACACCCTTTGTCACATCACTTCTGCCCTGAGATCCCTGAAACCCCCTGGGGGACCCCAAGATGAGGAAGGGATTCAGCACATCTCCAATTCAGACTGTCAGGCTCCTCCTGCACCCTGCCCCAAGTCAGGCGGCCAGTTGTTTGCTGCCCGTTCAAGAGGGACTACACTGACCTTTTTTTGGGATTTTATCAATCGTCCTTTGGGAACTCCTCCAGCAACGAGCATCACGGCGCCCCAGGAAGCCTCGCCAGGCCAGGGCTGCCCATCTTGGAGGTTTTCCCATCACAAAGGGTGCAGCGTGGACACCCTGCACCCCAAATGCCACGCTCCCTCCTCCTGAGTCCCCATCCCCTTGACTCACCCCTGCCAGGAGCAATCCTGTCCCCAGGGTGGGGACACCCGTCCCTGGCACACGCGGCCACGCTGCCCCGTAACCGAGCTGTCGGGATTACTTCCTTCTGCATCGGCCACGGCAGCTGAGCTTCAAAGAGACCCCGGTCTCCATTTGGGGGACATACGGACATTGATCAGCCAGCACCGGGCATATCAAATTTAACGAGTAATTAATAAAGTAATTGCTTTGCCAACATGCACGGGGTGTGCCCAGCCCCGGGGCTACATGGTGGTATGTCCCTGCCTCGCCCGAGCTGCTGGGTGGGATCAGACGCACGGGAAGGTCACGGGCAAATGGCAAAGCTGCTGCTTGGACAGCTATTTTCACCTGTGATAATAACAGAAAGCCTTAGACACGTTTTAAAGTGCAAAAATGCCATCTTGAGGCAAAAGTTAACGCTACGTGAAGGCGCAGTCGGCATCGGCTGCTTTTAAAGCAGGCAGGGTTACGCGCCCGCAGCGCCTTGGACCGCGAGCGATGCACGGCCAGGCAGGGGAGCAGCAGGACCCGCTTCTCCCCATCCTGGCAGCGTCACGGTGCCCCCCACACATCACTTTCTGAGCAGCTACCTTGGGAAGGTGCCTGTCTATGCCATCAGTGCCACCAACGTCCCCCCATCCCGGTTTTTAGGCAGATAGCACACACAGCAAGTGGCCGAGCGCGACGGGCTCAACTCCAGCACCTACCAGATACTATTGAGCAGAACTAATAATTCAGGCCCAAAAAAAAAGCCCCAAACCCTTCATTTCCACTCAGACCTGCAGCTCCCTTGGTGCTGCGGGCAGAGACAGCTCGTGGGTGCCCTCTCCTGCTGTCACAAAGCAGCGGTGGTGGCCCTGGCCGTGGTGCCCGTCCCTGTCCCCGCACAGCCCTGCTGTGCTCCACCGTGTCTCTGTGTCCTCTCCCCGCTCCGACCACCGGCGTGTAGCAGGGTGGAAAACCCTCTGCAGAAGATAACTTCCACAGAAGATAACTCTGAGCCAGCCCAGCTCTTCCCGGGTGTTTGGGGCTCTCAGGGAGCACAGAAAATCTCCCGGAGAAGTGGTGGGAGAAGGTGATGGACCTTGAGGCACAAACCACTCCCAGCAGCCGCTCTGCCGGGGAGCCAGCCTCTCTGGGGCGTGGGGTTGGGGTGCTCTGCATCCGAACCCTGCATCCAGACCACCCAAGGGCAGCCTTGCTGTTCTGTAAAACACCATCCCTGAGCAGCAGCAGCACAGCACGACAGCGTTTCCCAAGCAGACGGGCCAGCCCATCTCCCCCAACTCCCCGGCACTGCTCTTTGGGGTTTGCCATCCCAAAGGTCTCAAGACTTTGGCTCCTATTGACAGCATCCCTCAATCCTTCTGGTTTTCTGAATGCAGAAGGTGCAAACGCCTTTTTTTCCCCTCGTCACCCTCCTCCAGAAGAGGAGCACGGCTGCCCATGACCCAAGGTCCGGCTGGGTGAGTTCACAGGGTCCAGAGATGGGTTTTATCTGTGATGGAACGGGGAAAAACATGGCAAATAGCTGAGATATTGGGAAGAAATGTTTTCCTGTGCGGGGGGTGAGGCAGTGGCCCAGGGTGCCCAGAGAAGCTGTGGACACCCCATCCCTGGAGGGGTTCAAGGCCAGGCTGGATGAGGCTTTGGGCAACCTGGGCTGGTGGGAGGTGTCCCTGCCCATGGCAGGGGGTGGCACTGGGTGGGCTTGAAGGTCTCTTCCAACCCATTCTGGGATTGATTCTATGAAATCTGCCTTTCCAGCTGGAAGGGGAAGGCAGGAAGGTCCCACCTAAACCACCACCACCTCAGGGGCCCTACCTCTGCTCGCTCCTGCGATTGCTCCTTCTCGCTGGCACTCGCTTTCATGTTTTGCTCCAGACGAAGATCCTCCTTCGTGATTCTGCTCAAACATCTAGTGCTGAGTAAGAGCAAGTGGGGCCCAATCCAGCTCTGCTGGGCTCCAGCAACCAAATAGCTCCAGAGCATTAATCAGCTTCAGGCTCCTAATGAGTGCTCGCTGCTAACGACCTTCCCAGCTGCCAGGAGGCTGAGTGGTTGAAGTTCCTTCCCCGGGGGATGGCTGATGCCAGAGAAGCCCCTTGCCCAGGCAGACGGGATGGGCAGTGCCCCAAATTGCACGGCTCACCACCTCCACAGATGGAGGAACAGCTTCAAGAGCACTTCAAACCCACCCGAGATGGCCTTGTGCTCCTTCCCCAAGTCATGATGGGGCTCACGGGGTGCTGGACCCCCTGAGAAAGAGCAGCTCTGGGCCATGCAGCGAGCTGGTCCCAGCCCCAAGCGTCTGCCTGCGTGGTCTGGGCCACTGGGAATTGGGATGGGGCTTTTGGCAGCCCCCCATTGCCCCATGCTGGTCGTGACCTACACATCGGTATCGGGATGCAGGAAAACAAAGGCTGCACTTCACCTGGGGAACAAAGTGGGTGAACATGAATCTCGTCCTGGAAGGAAGCAAACCAGCAGCAACGCAGCCTCTGGTGCAGGAGGACCCAAATCCCTCCCCGGCCAGGCACTGGTCCCATATCATCCTCCCCCAGCATATGCCACCCAAGCCAAGCTAAAGGTATAAAGACAGAACTTAAATCCACCCTTTTTTCGTGGGATTCCACTTTTCCTCCTCCAAAACGCCCTACTGAAGTTTCCTTCCCACTGCC
>NW_010141024.1:5892-10374 GCF_000699245.1 Pterocles gutturalis
CTCTGGGGCTGCACAAACCGCTCACAGCCACAAACTCCTGGCAGCAGAACCCGCATCTGTCCCTTGGGGTTTTCAGAGCACCAACTGCACCGTCACCGTTCAAACCCTTTTCCTCGGGATAAGCATCCCCTCTTCTGGTCATCACCCTGGCGCCTGCAGCTCTGCTCTCCCCATGGATAAAAAAAGCCCCGTTTCCCCTCTCTCTGCTGAAGGATGCTGGAAGTTCTCAGCAAAACGAGGAGCCGAGGATGGCAGATTCCTCTAGAGGGAAACCTCCGCTTGCAGCAGCCTGACGGAAGATCTTTGCTGCATTGAAACGCTGACTCACCCTCCTCCTCCTCCTCCCATACCCCAGCACGCAGCTCCGCCAGCCAAAATAAATAGCGGGTACCTTTCTGCCCTCATTTATTTGTTTGGCAGCACTTCACAGATGCATTTTAGCCTCTCAGCAGAAAAAAAAAAAAGATAAAATAAAATATTGCTGGCAACCCCCTGTTGGAAAGTCTATTTCAAACAGCTTGTTCAATGCAGGGAGGTTTTTTTTTCCCGTACGGATCACAGCCTGAATTTCAGGCTGAAGGCAGCCACCCCAGTTCCGCAGTCACAGAGCACCCGTCCCAACCACAGCAGCCCATCTGCAAGAGGGTGGGTAAGTCTGCACCGGGAAGATAAAGAAAACAGCACATGCGCCGAAAAAAGCAGCGTTTTGGGGAAGGCAGGGCTCAAACCCAGCCATAACACACCGAGGTGAAGAGCTGTGCTGAAGCGCAAGCGGAAAATCCTTCCTAGGAGGGCTGGCTCCAGGGGAGCGCTGTGACCCCGCCGCTCACAAGCTGCTTTTTGCACCATGTCCCTGTAGAGCGAGCTGGGGAGGGTGGAAAACCAGCAGGACCAGGGCGCTGGAGGCTGCGGCAGAGGCTTCAAAGCCCGGCAGGAATCAGGAATTTCTCCCCATCGGCGTGAGCGAGGCTGGCACGGCAGGATTTGTGCAGAAAGGGGTTGGGAAGAGACGGGGACGGCAGCCCGGGACATTTTTGTACAGGGTGGAAACCCAAGTGGAAAGGAGTCGGAGAATATATGCACATGCTGCTTTTAAACAGCAGTTTCGGAAGTGAGAGCAAGAGGTTTCGCTATCTGTGCCTTAACCACTTTGTTTTCCCCTTGGTCCTCACCTGTCCGTCATTCCAATTACAACAGACAAGTCCTGCTTTATAGAGATTTGCCCCAATACCCCAGGAATAAAAAAAAAACAAAAATAGCAGAGGTAGGATCTGGGCAGCAGGAGCCCAGGCAGATACAAAGTGCTAACCCCAATACCCCCGCTTTTAGGGGCGGGAGCGGGGCTGTGCTTTACCTGGAGAGCTACAAAGCAGGTTTGTCCCATCAGGGCTGAGCTGGTGCCAGCTGAGTGTCCGATTCACCACCCTGCTTCGTGTCCATCCCTGGGACATGCAGGCTCGGCAGGCAAAAGGAAAGCAGAGGCATTTCAGGAGCCACTTTTCACCCTTGCAGGCTCCCCACACCCCTCATAGCGGAGGGAAAATGTCCAGCTCCACCCCTGATCATTTTTACCCCCTGACTGATCCAGCACCGACGATCCCCACGACGGACTCATCCGCAGCATCAGCGTTATCCACGACGTCCCGGTTCTCACAGCACGGCGTTCCTCTTCATCAAACCTTGCAGCCCCCCAGGTTCTGCTCCAAAAGTCCCCATGAACGGTGCTTGGGAGGGGGCTGTGACACCCATGGGTGTTCAATCCCACCGACAGGCTCTCCTGGTCCACCGGCACCGCTCCCCGCTGCCAGCCTGGCTGAGGACCTCGCTCCAATTGTTCAAAACCTTATTCCCACTTCCAGCATTTAGGAAATGTACTTTTTAGGAGTACACGATGAAGAGCCAGGAATTCAAGTCAATATTTGGCCTCACTGCTGGGTATAAGGGGATGGAAATGACAACCAAGGCGGGGAATGATTTTACATTTTCCTCTCCTGAAAACAGCGATGGAGGGAAAAGGCTTTAACCTGCAACGGGCACTCATGCCATTATTTTTACAAGAGAGAGCGCAATTTCTCTTTTTTCCTATTGCCAAGCGTGGGATGCAGCCCCACTTTATCATCCCGCCTCAGGCTGCAGGAAGCCGGACCTGTGGAGCTCTGATAACATTGTAGGAAACCCTGAAAACAGTTAAACCAATTGTTTTAGCCCCAAGCCTTGCCTCTAACAAACCTGCTGAGCTTCTTCCTGACACACAACCCTTGACCACACAACCTTCAAAACAACAAACCCCAAACAGTCCTTTATTCAGGGCTCCCGAGGGACAAACACTATCTTCCTACTGCTCCCATTCAAACCAGTATCAAAGCCCAGTAGCCGTGGTGGATTAGCAAAGCTGGGGCACAGCCCTTGGGACGCGCTTCCCCACAAAGAGACGATGCTCAGAGCTGTGTATGATGCTCAGAGCTGTGTATGATGCTCAGAGCTGTGTACGGAAGGGCTGAGAGCAGAGATGTCCAGCCCCCTCCCGGGGGAAGAGAGCCGGCAGGTTTGCAGCTCACCAGCTTGCGTGCGGTTGCCCGTGGGTTGGCTAAAACCCCCCGTAACGGAGCAGAAAACCCTTTCCTACAGCTGAAAGTCAGCGGCTTCCCGATTTTCGAAAGGGTGTGGTTTCGCAAGAGCAGGTGGTGCAAGACAAGCTGTGCCAAACTTGTCTTAGCTGCAGGCTAATCTAAACCTGGAAAGCATCTTGCTAATTACAGACCTTTTAACTAATTACAGCTTGAGTTTTTTGGTCTTGCAAAGGTGGCTGCTTTTGACGTTCTCTCCCCAGCTCGAGGTGAGACGTGGCCTCTCCACGGTGGGGAAAAGGTGAGAAGATGCTGCTCGCTCAGCTGATGGGAGCCACAAAGCTGAAGTTTCCAGAATCAGGATAGCAGGAGGGAAAAAATCCTTTCTGCAGATAAACCAATGCCTTACAACTGCTCAGTTCAGAGGCTGGTTCTCCCTCCAAAGCAAAGGTTAATCTCTAGAAGTTACACTGGTGACTGAATAGCTCTTCCAGATGCAGATGGACACCCGTGAAACACCCACAGCTGAGCACCACTAACTGCTCAATCGCACGCTCGAGAGACGCGACACATCTGATTATCGCGATACAGATGGCACCGGCCCGTCCGCTCCACCCGACACCAGCAAGACCTCATCAGCTCCTCGACAGCTTTGAGCCGGATCAGTGGTCCACAAGGTTGTTCAGTGTAAGGAGAATTAAATCAGAAAAGTGAGAGTCCTGTATAATTAGAATAAGTAATGACGTTGTCATTAATGGTCAGAAGAAGCCAGCCTAGAGCCAGTCCATCTCCCTGCGGTGATGGAAAGGCCATTTTGGCAGCAAATGGGACTCGGTCACCACCTCCCACAGCCCCGCCGGGGCCACGTGCCAGGACAAACGCTTCTCGTAACACTCCCCGAAGGTGCTCATCTACCCTGGCCCCGCAGCCCCAGATGCTGGGCTTCCTCCCCCCCAGCCACGCAGCTCTAGCACTTCCCCATCCTCCATCAGAAACTTCTCCTAATTTCTACCTTAAATCTCCCTTCCTAGGGATTAAGCTCATTATTTCCCATTTTCAAATTGCAAACTGCAATTAAAGCCCATTCAGATGCTTAGGAACACCCCGAAGGGGGCCCCTGGGAATTTGTTCCCTCCAGCTCACGCTGCTTCAAAGCGATTCCTATTTCGGGGAGAGAAAACCCCAACCGAAGGAACTGCTGTCGTAAAGCTCGGCCCAATTTCTCCTTATGAGACAGCCGGGGTCCTCAGCATGCCACAGCAAAAGCGTACCTTCAGCTTAGCTTGAAATTCAACTGTGAGAACTGGAGTAGACTTAAAAAAACCCAAACCACAGACTGACCCTTTGGGAAGGGAATAACGCTGGGAAAGGGTCCAGCAGCTGTCATTTAAAAAAAAGCAGAGGGTTGGTAGAAACCAGCGTGTTTAAGGGCACCTCTGCACTCACGGCGATTATCTGCCGGGTCGGATGCTGATCAGGAGCCGGTTACAGCTCGGACATCCTCGCCTCGGGTCTGCCGCCTTCCTAGAAATGCAAAGCAGGAGGAAAGCCCGCGGTTTCTCACCGGTTTATGGAGGAAAAGGCTCCAGAGGGAGATGCAGAGGGGATCTCCCATCCCATCACCCTGTACATCGCAGGCTCAGGCAGCTCGTGGGGTCACTGCCTGAATACAGTCGGATTTTTAATGGGTTTATTGTTCATGTGGCATCTTTTCTATTCTAGGACTTAAATCAAACAGCAGGTTTATTATTGCAAAATGAAAAAAAAAATAAATAAAAGGACCTTGCCTTTGGCTCTCCCGCTGCCGGAGCCGCTCCAGGACAGACATCCCACATCCTTCCCCATCACCTACCCGCTGCGAGCCAGCCTCCGCTCCCCAACAAAAGGCGTCGGGGAAGGAGCCCCGGGCCCCATG
>NW_010141024.1:10402-13187 GCF_000699245.1 Pterocles gutturalis
CCCCCGCCTGCCTCGGTGTCCCCAGCCCTGCCCTGCAGCTGGGAGCGCTGGAGCCAGACTGAGGGATGGGCTCAGCCCCTCACTTGGGTCTGAGCAGCACTTTCCGAGCGGTTTAACCCGTGCGGGAACCTGGCTGGGCTGAATAAACCCCGAGTGCCCTCCTCATTAAAGGAGGCTTACACCGAATTCAAATCCTTCTGCTTAACAAATGAGGTTAAAGTCAGCCCAGAGTACAAAATCCCTATAATAAATCAACCAACCAGCTCTCGAACTTTTTCTCTAGCTGCTTTTAACCCCGTTTTCTCCCTCTCTCTGAGCCACGATGACCCCCCGCCAGGCTCTCGGTCAGCCTCGGGACCCCCAGCTCGGCCGCCGGGGGCTGCAGGGACAGACGTGGGTGACGCACCGTCGCGATAAAGCCCGCACAGAAACAGCACGAACACCACGTTTGGTGTGCTGCAAATACAGCGCTAAGGATTTTGGAGGGATGAATCATCACGTAAAGCGAGAACAATTAGAGATTCGTAACTGGGAGAAGGGAAGGGAAGGCTGGGGTGGGATGGGAAGAGGAAAGAGCAGGGCTGGGATTAGTTGCTTTAGAAATCATAATATTTCAAGTGACCAAAGTACTGCACCCCCAGGCCAGACCAGCAACGTAGAGGAGGTGGGAGGTTAATTTAAAAAAAAAAGTGATTAGCTGTCACTATGCCCCACTTCCTACGCTGTCTGCCAGGGAAGCTTTTTTAGCTCATTAAAGGATAACGATCCTTTACTTCGAGGGCACAGAAACACGTTGGCATGACCACGCTGAGCCTCACCTCCCCAGAGGGAAACTTCTCCCTCTCCATGAAGGGGATCCCTCCCTTCCCTGCCCAGGAAACACAAATGGAGTTGGTTTGTGGCAGAAGCCGGGGGAGGATCCAGGGAACACCACCCTCCCTTTGAGACATTTCAGAGCAAGGAAGCATCTCCCCTGCTACCGCCTTGTGTGAGCAATGGGGACGGGTCCCCCGCTGATGCTGGCGAGCATTTAACAGCGCAGCTGTTGATGACGGGAGGCTGGGGCAGCTAATTAATGGCCTAGAGGTCAACACACCCATTTCACTGACCTGGGTTTCTGAGGGGACTCTTTGGACTCCTTGGAACCGAACCAGCCGCTGGTTTTATTCCTCTCATCTCCCCCCGCTGCCGCGGGGACGGACGAGCCCTGGGAGGGTCCCACTTTCTCCCCCTGGCCTTTGCTCCCCGCCTCACTCTTGTTGCTCCCGTGGTGGAAGAAGCCGCCCTTCGCTTTCTTGTCTTCCTTCCTCATTTCCTCGGGTGGTTTGTCCTTCGGCGTTTCCGTGGAGAAGACCATGGGTGGTGCAGCTTGAGTCGGTTTGTTCTCTAAGCGGCTGGTTTCTTCCATCTTGGCTCTGCCCAGGTGGTTACTGAGAGTGACGGCTTTCGTGGAGACCTTGAGCTCTTCTTGCAAGGCTAAGGTGGGAGGAGAGGGGATGAACCTGGGCTCCTCTCTCTGCTGTGTCTTCTCAAAGCCGCTGCCCCCCCAAGGCACCTGGTGGGAGCTGGGGTGGAGGGGAGCGAAGCCGAAGCTCTCCTCCTGCCGTCGGGGGAGGCTGGGCACGGCCAGCGGCGCTGAGCTCTGCGGGACGGGCGCGGGGCTCTTTGGGGCAGGCTCGTCGCTGTAAACGTGGCTCCCGTTGATGCAGAGGGAAGATCGCGACTCGGGATCGTTCTTTGGCTTCAGGTTTTGGATTGCTTTGGGCTCCAGGACCGGGCTGACTTGGGAAACGTCGTCACTGAACGCTCGCTTGTGGGTCAGCTTTGGAGATGGCAAATAATCCTTCACTGGGGGGAAATAAAACACAAACCAGAGGTGAGGCCGTCTGAGGAACAGTAATGACAAGTTATCTTTTCCTTGCAAACACTAAAGAGATCTGTGAAATCACACCAGCTTTCTCCCTCCCAGGCTCTGCCCGATGCTAATTAAACTACCAGAAATGCAAAGCACGGGTCCCAGGTATGTGGCTAGACAGGCTCCAGGGTATTCTCCCCAAGCACATCACCTCCCACCGCAGGACCCGCAGAGGAAGCTCTGTAAGACACAAAACCTTGTCTGAGAGGATCTGAGATCAACAATAAATGCAAAAAACTCCCCAGAAGCTACTTAAAGGGCTTAGGTGTGATTTGCATCGAATAAAAGCCGAGGAGCCTCTGCTCCGACGGACCAGGCTGCTGCGTTGTGTGACATGAGCCAGGAGGGTCCAGCGCCTGCTTCTCCCTCCCGCTGGCCCTGTGGCTACCACTCGGCAGGGGTTGGGGGGCCCGGTGGGAAGCTCTGCCTGGACTTTAGGTGACATGCAGCCGCCTAGCCGGAGATGCTGTCCCCTTCACCGTGACGTGAGGATGATGATGGGGCCAGTGCCTCCGCTCGCTCTCGGGCTGCGCACGGGAATGTCACCCAGCAGAAACCGAGCGGCATCACACCGGCTGCTTCACCACCACCTACCCAGGGACCCCCACCCCGTATGGGAATCTGCTGGCTCCAGCCTATTAAACCATTTAATTATATATTTTGTTTTCAAGAATTAATTCACTACAAGGGCCTTTTTTGTTCGCAAATCGCTGCTCTCCGAGTGCCAAGAGCTCAGATTGCTTTAATCGCCGGGCACCGGTCACTCTTTCAGTCTTGCCTCCAAGCCGGAGGCGTTTCATTGAGCCGGGCACAGCGCAGCTCGCCAGCAACGTGCTCGGCCTCCTCCAGCCCTCTCCCCGGCGCTTACCG
>NW_010141024.1:13213-16470 GCF_000699245.1 Pterocles gutturalis
CCTCCTCCAGCCCTCCCCCCGGCGCTTACCGCTACGAGACAGCAGTAGCAACCTGCTTTTAGGGGGCAGAGAAGAAACAGTCCTAAAAAACCGCTCGGAGCCGGCAAGCTCTCGGTGTGCTGCAGGGAGAACATGCGGCATCAGCCTAAGTCAGGTTCAGACACAGGCTCAGCGTGAAAAGAAAAATATTTTTTTACGTCTCCCACCATTCTGGCAAGCACGTTACCGCCAGCACGCGGGGTTTGGAGGGTTTGTGCAGGATGCCGCTTCGTAGGTAAGCAATTAGTTAACAGATTTGGGAGAAAGTCCCAACAGTCCCTTACAGAGGGAAAAAAAAAAGGGGGGTGGGGGGATTAAAACCGTTATCCTCTTACCAGAGCGCTCGGTGGACAGACTGCTGTGTCTGCTCGGGGATTTGGTTACCTCGGGAACGTTTGCGGCCAAACCCAGGCTGGCAGAAGAGACGGTGCTGTCGGATCCCAGGGAGGTGTTGGACTGCGTCAGAGACGACTTGCGCAGCTTGTTCTTCAGGAAGAAGCCCTTGACTTTGGACTTCTTGCCCCCGATGTCGTAGTCATCCTCCATGTCCAGGGCGCCCGTGCTGCTGGGGATGATGGCAGAGGCCGACTCCAAGTCGTATTTCTTCTTGCCCTTCACCTTGTCCTTCAGCTTGCCAAAGGGCGAGCGCGGCTTGTCCTTCATGGAGAGGTCGAACATGCTGGCCGTCAGGTTGTTGCGCGTAAACTGGATGCTCACCAGGATCTCACCGCGCTCCTTCTCCTTCTTCCCAGCCTTGGAGTGCAGCTTGTGCCACCTGGAGCCAGAGAAGGAAAAAAAAAAAGGATGAGTCTGTCATTTCCAAGAGCTGCAAGCCAGGAAGACCTGGGGGATGCTGCTGCTGCGCCGGAGCTAGCACACGCACCCCAGAAGCCACCTGAGTCAGCAATTTGCAAGTCACAGAAGCGTTGCATGGGACCAGACCCCTCCCTGAGCCACGGTGGCTTTGGAAGAGCTCTGTCCCCATCCCCATCCTAAAGCGCTCCCCCTAAACGACCCACCAAACACCGTCTTGCTCACCCTGGCCAGGCATTTAAGGGGGGTGGCCACATTTTTGTAGGGTCAGTTGCTATGTTCCTGCAAGCCCATGTTTAAAAAAAGACGGTGCTTTGTGTTCGTGTTTTCAATATTCAAGAGCTGGTGACTCAGAAGAAATCCTTTCAAGTCAGAGACAGCACCCTAATGGCAAAGGCACTCGACAACGTTCATTAAAATAACTTTACGCCAGACCTTCCGTGCCTCACCCTAAAGATGATGAAGTTTGCCTCCAAGTGTCCTTGTGTCAGGCATTTAGAGGATGCTGCAGCCCGGGGAGCTCTTCATGGGCAGGAGGAGCTGCCCTGCAGCACCCTGCCCTAGCCAACCCCACCCTGCCCTAGCCAGGCTGCTGGATTTTGGGGACATATCTGCATCCCCGCAGCCTCCAGCCTGCAACACAGCTTTGGGATCTGCGATGACCCGATGTGACGGTGGAGGCTGCCCCACACCTACACATCCATCCCCTTCCCCTCCTCCAAATCCCTCAATTCTGCTGAAACGCCTGGAAAAAGGCAGGCAGCCAGAAGGCTGAGCTGAGGAGGGAAAGGACTTTATTTCAACGCCCCGTGTGCTGGTTCCAAAGCCCAGCACCACGCTGCTGGGGCTGCTGAGAGCTCCCAAAGCAGATATTGGCCATATCCCCCAGCAGAAAAGCTTCACCTGGCTCCGCAGCACGTTACCGAGGGATGCTCCCCGCTGCCCTGCCCCAGACAATCCCTCCCGGATGAAATAATTAAAATTTCCCTTAACAAGGTGCAAGGAAATCTGTAAGTTCAGGACAGACTCTGTTTCTCCGTGAGATGCTTCATGGGCAAACGTGCAGCAACGGGAGGTGGAAGGAATTTCTAGACCTGGGTTAACAACTTCCCAAAAATAAAAATCCCAGCAGCGTTCTACATCCACTTGAAAAGTGGAGTCACTGGAGAGAAAAAAAAAAAAAAAAGGGAAGGGAAATGTGAAGGGCTGGAGCCGGGTATGACCACGCTGAAATCACCAGGGCAAGGAGAAAAGTTGCGTCCTCCAGAAGTTTCTGAATTGCTGTTGGGGAAGTGATGGCATCTGGGATGAAGGGAGGAGCTGGGAAGCCTGGGGAGCCCACACCGTGCCTTGGGAAGGGGCACAAAGCCCCGAAATCCCAGCTGGGACGCCTGGATAAATGACAGGAGTACACAGCTGGAAGCACCCGGGTCCTTCACCGCACAAAGTGCCACCAAAATGCAGGAGGGACAGCGCCTGGGACTCTGCTGGGCACAGGCACAGGGTTAAATCCCCAGGGAACCCATTCCTGTTCCCGTCCCTTGCTTATCCCACCCCTGTGGGAAATTGAAAAATTTGAAAAATTTCGAAAAATTTTCAGTACCCAGGCTTCAAGCTTGAAAATATCCAGGCATGCAGGGGAAAAAAAAAAAAAAAAAAAAAAAAAAAAAGAAAAAAAGCAGCATTAACCCCTTACAACAAGCCAGCAGCAGCAAAAAGACACCCAAAGAGGCTGACCCGCTGCCAGGGAGCAGTTAAGGGAACGGGAGCAGGTGAGTCAGGCCGACATTTCCCGTAGGACGGTGGGGAAAAGGCTGCTTGGAACAGGCTGCGGCCACGGCACGTCCAATACGATATTGCTCCGTTTGATGTAAGCCCTGGAAGAAGTTCAAGAGGGAAGGGCTGAAGCAGGCTGCCAGCTGGGAGAGGAGAGATCTGGGGGGTGAATCATTTAGCAGGAAAAAAAGAAAAATATTGAAGTCGTTTTTATATCTTACGTCATCCCACGGTTAAAAAAAAAAAAAAAAAAAAAAACATTTTAGCCTATACTTGTGATTATCCTAGCTTTAATCAATATCTGCCATCTATACCCAATAAACATCCAGTGACTTGCCTTCATCATTTCTTTACAAATATTCAAACTTCAGAGGCAACAAGTGCCCTTGTTCATACAGAAGTTTGCAAAGGAGGAATCTGAATTTCACCAAATTCAACCATCACTGGTGCCAGGAAAAAACAAAAAGAAAAAAAAAAAAGAAAAAAAAAGAGAAAATCTGGGTGGATTAACGTAAGGAAAGGCACGAGGTTCTGAGGACAATGAGATGTAACAGCCGTAAGGGCTCAGCTCACACGGATGCGCTCTCGGCATCTCCCGTCCCATCACTGACGGTGCTGTGATCATTAAA
>NW_010141024.1:16501-21741 GCF_000699245.1 Pterocles gutturalis
AACGAACAAGCCTTAGAACCGGATCTGCTCCAAAAGGCGTCCGTTGGAGGAAAAGCCTCTCCTCGTGCTGGCGCTGGATTAAGGAGCTATTTCTGGTTCCCAAGACCTCATCAGCAGCCGGCAGGCAGTCGGGACTACACCCCAAGCAGGGAACAAAGCTACTTTTAGGCTGAGCAATACGTTTATGGCACAAGATGAGTGTTTGGGAGGATGAAGTTGTTCCATGTTGGGTTTTTCTCTTTTTTGTATGAATCACTTCCAGTGGAAACAGGAGGTGCAAACACCATCTCAGCCGGGATGCGGGATCAGGGCGGGTTTCACGTCCCAGCCCAGACAAACCCAAACTCCCACAGCATCTTTTTGCTATTCCCACATCAGCTGCCCTGTGGGGGGAAGCCCTGGGTGGGGGGTTTCAGGACTGGGACCACCCGATCCCAAGTTTTGGAGAAGGACATGATCTCTTCAACGGGACTAGACGTTACACCTGGAAAAACAAACCAGCTTCTGCCCGAACAAACCCTCTTCCAGGTCTGAAACCGCGGCCGTGGGCTTCACAGCTCAGGCTCAGCCCAGTCGCTCTGGATTTAACTGGGGTGTATTAACCCGACTGGGGAAGGGATGCTGGCACCAAGGGCGGGGAGACGAAGGAAGCCGTGCCAAGCACGTCCAGCACCGGGGACCCAGCACCGCAAGGATCCGCTCCTCGGAGGTGTTCTGGAGGATGGTGCCACCACCTTGGGTCCAGCTCCTCGCTGCACAGGACATCCAGGACAAGCCACCCATCTCTGGCCACCTGCCCCCAGGGTGCTGCTCTTGCAGAGGTCACAGCCCAAGACATTAAATCATTAAAATCACTAAATTAGACAGGCTGTCCTGTCCTGCTGGCAGAGCTGGTGCGGACTCGGTGCCCAAGTCTGTGCTCCTTCCCCTGCTCCCTGCACCTGGAAGCAGGTCTCCCCACTGAACACAGAGCGGAGAGGATGGACCCTGCAGCTTCCCAGCCTGCTGGTCCCGTACCACCGCCCTTCTGCTCCATGGAGAACTGCCCCTTTCCACCCAGCGGCTCCGCTGCGCGGCGATGCTTCTGCCGCGACACCTCAGCCCCGGCCATACGGAGAGCCGGGCTTGCTCCAATGCGACACATCCAGAAAATGCACCTCAAGACAGCCTGAAACACAAGCTGCAGGTTCAGACAAATAGGTTTTGCTAAAAACCCCTCTATTGTTCCTTCTTACATCCAGCGGGTCCAGCACTGCATCCATGCTCACAGCATTGCACACGCTGGGTGCGCATCCCCCCAGAAGGCAAAGGGCTGCTCCCGAAAATCACCCCGGGATCTGCCGGCCACGGGTGCTGCAGCCGGGGCGGGGATCTCTGCAGGGGGAAGGAAGCAGCAAAGCCACCCCAGCACCCAGGGAACGGGAGAGGAAACCTCAAACAGAGAACTCCCCGCAGAGCCTCGGAAAGGGGAAGCAGCCGGAGGCCACGTGGAGCTCTCGGGGGGTTTCTGGGACGCGAGACGTGCTCCAGGGTTTGTAAACTCCCATCCTGCCTCAGCAACGGTGCTGTGCACGCTCGTGTGGGTCAGCGGGTTTAATCAGCACACCCCAACTGCCTCCAGACCGTTCCAGCCAAACCCTTCCCTGTGCAAAAGCTCCTCTCCCCTCCCGCCCGCCTCTGCCAAGGAGAAGGGCGAGCCACGCAGCACGGCTGCCAGAAGGCAGGTTTGGGAGGAAAGGCAGAAAGCACCCTGGCATCTATTTTTATGTTTGCTGTCGCTGGGATCCATCGGAGCAGCACGGGAGGCGTGGAGAGCAGAGCACAAAGCGCTGCTGTAGCTCCAGGCCCCCCAAAAAGCACGTGCGTTCCCCCATCCTCCAGCAGCATCCCGTCCCGGAAAGCCAGCTAGTGCTGAGTAAAGGGGAAAAACCACCCTGGCATGGAAACAAGGGCGTAGGAGCTGTTGATTAAGGAGGGAGAGCGACCCCGCAGAGGATGCTGGTGGGATGGGTTTGCTCGGGGTCAGTGCCTGGGTCACACTGTCCCCGTTCCCCTGCTCTTTGTCCTCCATCGGCTGCAAGGGACGGTTTATGGGGGGCACGGAGAGCCCCCGCTCTTAGAAACCTTGTGCTGGGGGAAGATGCCTGGGCAGTTTTTTCTCTGCGTCGGTGATCGAATTCGTTGGGGTTTATGAGACATCTGGTCTGGATGTGCTGCCCCAGCACCTCCCAGTACGGGAAGGCAAGCTGCTGGGACAACTGGGGAGCCACGGAGCCAACCCTCAACAGAAAGGCAACGCTGACGGCGGCAAGGGGATCCCAGCGGAGACTGAGCCCAGGCTTTGTGTCACCTTGTCCCTTCCACGTCCCCCTCCTGCTCAAGCTCAGCACAAAACCAAGCGCAAAGCCGGAGCCCCCATCCTGCAGCAGCTGTGCAGGTCCTCAGCCCAAAGCCCCACGCTGATCCCAGCTCATCTCGTTGGTTTGGGATCCCTACAGCCGCGGCACCGGGATGAGATCCAGCAAGCAGGGCAGCGCACGGCATGCGGCGCTCAGAGATGCCACGGGGACCATCAGGGCATCTTACCGCCCTGCCTCCAGGGAGGACGTGGGTCCTTCACGGAGAACCACCCTCCCTCTCCCATGGGTCCGGTTGGGGTTCCCGAGATATCCTCATCCACTGTCCGGCTCCGCCAGACCCACCTTGTCCCAACAGACCCGTCCAACACGCCTTGGGTACCCTCAGCAATGGTTCTGCAGCTTCACTCCCGGACTGGTCCCAGTGCCTTACCAGCAGCAGGTTCAGGAGAGCCTCCTGGGGTGGTTAAACCTCTTAGGGACCCACGGCATCCACGGACACATGCAGGGAAGGACGCACAGCCGGGGGATTTCTCAAGTTGGATGCTTCTCAAAAGCTTCCCAAAACCACTCGGTGTCGTCGAGGTGGCCAAGGTTCACCTCGAACTGAGCAGAAACGCTCCTGTTCAACCACCTGAGCTGAGTACAGAACAAGAGACAGCCCCAGTGCCTCTTCCCCGACCACACCAGCCCGTCATTTACTGCTGATTCATCCCTGCAACCAGCTTCGGAAAAAAGCCTCCAGTCTCTAATTAAAGACTACTTGGGCTCCTAGAGCAGGACGGAGCCCAGAAAAGGCAATTGAGGGAAAACACGAATGTTGGCAGAAGGGACCCCACTCCTCCTGCCATGACCCCCCTGGACGGGCAGCGAAGAGGTAACTCAGTGAGACGAGAGCTGGAGCAGCCCTGCGGAAACACGCACACACCGCATCGGGCCAGGAGGAAGCTCACCTACCCGCGAAGGGAAGCGCAGGGTGGAAAACAAGGCAGCCCTGGGGAGTTTTGTGCTTTATGTCTGGCTTCGTGTTTTTTGCCGGGAAGCTTTTCTGCAGTGTAGGTTCGTTTTTGTGTTGGGTTTGGATGGCCTGTTTTGCAAGGTGATCCCTGTAAGCTGCTAAAAGCACAGATGGAAAATAAACACAGGCTGATTCCCCTGCTGATGGGGAAAAAAAAAAAGGGCTCAAGCGGCTGAGGTGGGAAGAAGTTCATCTCTCTCCGAATGTTCTTCTGAGAAATGCTCGGAAAAAAAAAAAAACACTTCAACAAACCTACTCCCCAGAGCTTGTTGGATAATTCACTAATGAAGCAGCTCAGCCCTGCTCCTCTGATGGGTTCCAGCTTTGTCACAACCGACTCAGCTGCTCCAGAGAGCGCTGGGTGAAGGTGTCAGAGACGAAGGGCAGGAGCCGTGCAGCCCCTCGGTGCCCCAGGCACAAGGACCACCCCAGCCAGGTCCCGAGCATCCTGGCTGCTGCATCCCCGCTGGAGCGGTGCCCCACGGGACCTTCCTGCCCGGCATCTCCCCTCGGCGGGGGCAGGGGCTGTCCACACACCACTGCCCCCAAATCCGCCCTACAGCCTCCGTGCTGGCCGGCAGGGATGTGCGGCGGCGTGGAAAGGGACGGGTTTAGGAGCAGGGGAGACAGCAGGGATGGGGAAGAGCTGTCCACCACCGGGACCAGCGCTGACGTGACAGCAAGGGCGGGCAGCTTCATCGCAAATCAGTTGGGGCTGAGGAGGTCAGGGGCTCCCCTCTCTAGAGCAGGGTGGGCAGGGAGGGAAGATTTAAGGAGCTGCAAAACGGAGCATGAGCTATGGATGAATGAAGAGGAGACAGTAATAGCAGGAGACAGAAAGCGATCTCTTCAGCTATATTTATCTGCTTACGCTTCAGAGAGTCCAAGGTTTGCATCCTCCGAGTTGTGAACAAGCCAATAAACCCCATTTGTGGGCACCAAACGAGCCCAAGTGCCACGCCAGCACCGTCCGGGCGCTGCAGGACCCGGGGACCAGGGCTCTGGGCGAGGACGGGAGAGGAGGCAGCGCCGGCGACCCGCTGACCTGCTACACGAGAAACCCCAGGCAGAAAGAGTTAAAAACCTGAGCCCTGGCTGACTTTGCAGGATTGCAGGACACCGAGGAGCTGCTCCACAGGTTCCCCCAGCGCTACCTACCGCACCACCCGAGGGGCACAGGGTGGGCAGGATGTTTTTGCTGGAAATTCTTTTCCACTTCCAGCTGAGCATCACGGCAGGGCTTGCACGGAGAACCTGGGACCTGGAGGTAACACAAGGCTTGGGAACACAGCGCCTGTCCTGCAAAGGGGAAACCAATCCCGAAGGCTTCACGCAGCTTCAAATATCGGCTACACGCGCTGCGGCAACAGGTCACGCGTGGATTGCTCATCCGTCACATCAACGGACACTGCAGCCTGCTCTAGGCATGGGAAAAAGGGGAAAAGGGGGAAAGGGAAAGAAAAGGGGGAAAGGGAAAGAAAAGGGGGAAAGGGAAAGAAAAGGGGGAAAGGGAAAAAAAAGGGGGAAAGGGAAAAAAAAGGGGGAAAGGGAAAAAAAAGGGGGAAAGGGAAAAAAAAAGGGGAAAGGGAAAAGGGGCGATCTTAAGCCCAGCAGCAGGCTGTTCCAATGATTCACACCTTTACCCACAGTGGACTTAACAGCACAGAGACCCATGTGCTGGAAGTGCCGAGGCGAGGGGATGCTGCTCCAGGGACGGGCTCCCAAACCCTGGCTCTCCAGCCAAGCTTCTGGCAAAAAAAGCCAATTCCCATGGCAGCTATTTGCATGTCTCTGCCGAACACAGGCTCTGACAAGACCCGGGGTGGAAAGGATGAACGGTCCTTCTCGGGCTCCTCTCGTCAAGG
>NW_010141024.1:21770-26489 GCF_000699245.1 Pterocles gutturalis
AAAAGGGAGAAAGGGAAAAAAAAAGGGGAAAGGGAAAAGGGGCGATCTTAAGCCCAGCAGCAGGCTGTTCCAATGATTCACACCTTTACCCACAGTGGACTTAACAGCACAGAGACCCATGTGCTGGAAGTGCCGAGGCGAGGGGATGCTGCTCCAGGGACGGGCTCCCAAACCCTGGCTCTCCAGCCAAGCTTCTGACAAAAAAAGCCAATTCCCATGGCAGCTATTTGCATGTCTCTGCCGAACACAGGCTCTGACAAGCCCCGGGGTGGAAAGGATGCACGGTCCTTCTCGGGCTCCTCTCGTCAAGGGAAGCCCAGGCAGGTGCCGTGCGGAGGCAGCCTGCGACGGAGCAGCACCCAGAGCAGGATCGCAACAGGCGATGCAGCACCAGGTCACCCGCAGCCCGCGGGGTTGCTCGGGGCAAGGAGCCTGTTTTCCTTCATGCAGGTGCCTGAGAGGGGCAGAAAAACCTGCTCCAGGCTCTGCCCTGCTCACCAAAGAGGAAAGAAATATCCTGCCAGGCTCTGCAGGAAGGGAGGGAGTCACCCGGGAAAGACGAACCGAGGCGGCGAGGCTCCTGAAGGACTGAGGACCAGCTGAACTCGACACACGCAACAGCACCAGCTCCACCCCTGTCTGGAGCTTGGTACCAACAGGTCCGAGGAGGTTTCTGCGGGTTTTTCTGCAGCTGCCAAGGGAAGAGGAGAGCTGGAGGCAGTCAGGGCTCTGCAGATCAGTGTGGGACAGCGGAAGGAGCCTGATTCTGCAGCTTTTGGGATTTTAAGATGCTGGAGGGTGACAGGCCAGCGCTGTCAGCCACCGACGGTCCAAAGCCAACACGCCGGAGTTGCAAAGTTGGGATCAAACTGCTCAAATCTCTCTTGAAAACAACAAAAGCGGAGCCTTCCTGGAGCAGAACCTAAACCAGCCTCAGCAACTGGGTGAAAAGGGGGTTAACTGGGCAGGCAGGAGCAAAGATAAGCACCGCCACCATTTCCCAAGCAGTCGGGGTCACCTCGGTGGTGCCTCGATGCTTTTCCTTCGGGCTCCCAGCCAGGGGCAAATGCTGGCCACCAAGGTCCCTAGCCCAAGGCTGCCTCCGGCAGCGCCGAGGGCAACTCGACCTGATTTTTGGCAGGACTAAGCCTCTCCTCCTCTGCTCGGCAGCATTTCAACACAGCAGGGCGTTTCCTGGCTTGGCTGAGACACAACCACCCCTCCGAGCTGCCTTTCCAAGCCCAAACCCAAGGGTCTCATCCCGGCTGCTGTTCCAGGCCACCCCCAAGAGCTCCACCAGCCGGGAGCCGCTGAGGAAGACGGCTCTGCCCTCGTCTTTAAACTTTCCATCCCAAAACGATCACGGAGCAGCTATCTCCTCTCCGCCGGGCTGCAAGGTCTCTTCCTCTCCCAGGCTGAAGGACAGGCGCGCAGAGGACACGGCTGCAGCGATTTTTGGCTGGTAGGGAGCAGAAAGCGAGCTCCGACCCCGGGTGCAAACATTTCCCCGAGGAGACGCAGCCAGAAGCCGAGGCCAGAGAGGGAACGGCACCGAGCACAAACCACCGCAGCCGAGAGAGACGCCACAGCCGAGAGCCCGCGGGCCACAGCGCGTGCTCTGCTGCTAACGATCGCCGCTGATTTTAATGTAACGAGGGAGAGCGACGGCCACAAGCACACCATGGGCTGACAGCAGTCCCGAGGGGACGGCGGCGGAGACGGGAGCGGGTCCGTGCCCGGGGGAACACGAGGACAGTGCTGCAGGAAAGCACGTACCCATCCGCTGCCAGCACAGCGAGGAGGGGACGTGATGGGTACAACCAGCAAGGGGAAGGGAAATGTGCCCGGTGTGGGGCTTAGCTCAGGAAGGACCAACAGACAGCAAGGGAGCCCCGGCAGGGATTTGGGGACTGTCCCTTGGTACCCTCGAGGATGCTCCTCACCCCTCTGCGGTCCCCACGCTGCTCTGCTGTGCTGAGCGGACGGGGCGACGATGGGAACTCCCGGAGGGCTTCTCGGTCACCCCAGAGCCAAAGCGAATTCAGAGCAATGTTCCCCTGAACCGCCTCTGTTTCAACCCCTTCCTTCCCCCCCGGCCGTGCTGCTTCTCCCTCCCCGTGCCAAGCCAGCAGCTGCCAGCAGCGACGGGGCTGACGGGCTCCTTCTCCAACCAGCGTCTTGGTTTGGCTCCGGGACATCTTCCCCCATGAGCCCACTGAAACCCCCGTCCCTGTTCCACTGAGCCTGGCCCTCGAACGGAGCTCCATCAGGACACGGAGGAGAGAAGCTCCGGTGGCTTCAGAGGACAGGTTTTGTACCTCGAGCAGCCTCTTTGCTGCTGCAGAGGAAGGAGAGCATCTCGCTCCCGCTGCAGCTGCCCAGGCGAAGGGCTGCGGGAAAGCCCAGACCCCTCCGAGCAACCAGCCCCGGCCCGTCCGCAGCGGGGAGGGACAGGAGGGAGTAAAGGGAACTGTGACAGGGAGAGATTTGGGGAATTGGGAGCTGGGCTAATTTTGCACAGGTAATGACACTGCAAGACAAGTTCTTTGTCACAGAGACACCCAAGGCCACTGGCTGCTGCTGCTCCCCATCCCCGGCAGCAGCAAGCACGACTGCAGGTCAGTGCAGGAAAACACCAGAGCCAGGAATCACAACTCCTCTGGCCCCTTACCCCCAGGATCCCCGTGCTGCAAAGCCCTGAATTTTGCTCTCCGGAGACCGAGCTCCAGCAGCCCGCTGTTTGCACGGCCAGCAGAGCTTTGCCCTGCAAGGCTCACGGCTTTCACTTCTCCCGTTTGCTGTGAGGTCTTACGGAAGGAAAGCAAATTAAAATAAGATTTCAGAGGGGGAGAAAGGAGGCAATGACAACCGTGTTGTCTTTACCCGGCCCAGGAAACCTTGGGTGCACGCTGCTCCTCCTCGCCATCAGCCTCGCAGCCCGCGGAGCAAAATCTGGGTCCTTTTGGGTCCCCACGCAGCAAGGTCCAACCTCCTGTCCTCCCAAACACCGAGCCCCCAACATGCCACCCACCCAACGGACCACGCTGGCCAAGGAGAAATCACAAGTGTCGGATGGAGGGTCTCGCTGCAGCTGGAGGCATCTCCCCCCTCCCCAGCTGCCGCGTGGCTGGGGATGGACACGGAGGTACCGCGCCGCCGGAAGGCAGGATGAGCCCCCGCAGGGGACTGCAACGGCATTTCCTGGATGTCAGGAAGCAGAAGTGATAGTGAGTACAGAAAAAACCCTCTCCTGCTGCGCTGAGCCCTCGTTTCGGAGGGACTGACCACCCACTGTTCCCCTCCTGAACCACCCTGTCCCCCTCCACGCCTGTGCCACGCTGGCAGCGCTCCGGGACCCTCCAGAAGATCATTGGGTTGGACACGGTGATGGTCACCATGTCACTATTGCACAGCCTCATCCTGCCAGCAGCGCTGCCCTTTGGGCTCCCAAAAAACAAAGCAGGACAGAGAGCTGCAGGGACCAGGTGATGGGAGAGGGAGAGGTGAGGATGGGGAGCATCCCGCCCAGGCAGGACCACGGCGAAGGGTTTTCCTGACGCAGGAAGGTATTGTGTGTGTCCGGAGACGCGCAGCGGGACAGTAAAAGGCACAGGTTACAAATAAAAGCACAGGAGGGAGAAATGATGCTCGGCACTGTTGCTTTGCTTGCTGACCCCAAGCCTTGGAGCTGGCTGAGCGAAGGACAAGCCTCGGGATGCCCAAAAAAGCCATGAGAGCTCTCCGGCTGCTCTTGCGCAAATCCAAGAGTTGATTTTCTCCCAGGCAAAACACTGAAACAACCAAAATGTTCGGCTGAACGAGGGCAGCTCATAAACACCCCTGGACGCCGGCTGGTTGCTTGTTCCTGGAGAAGAGTCCAAGTTTGACGGAATGTTTTCCATCGAGCTGAAAACAAGGATAAAAATCATTGCCGGTAAAGTTTCCGTGCAACAGAAATGAGCAGGAAAATGAGAGCAAGGTCAGCACGCTGACAATCGAGGCTTTTTTTACGCAGGATCCCATTCCAACTGGCAGCACCGCTATGCCCAGGAGCGAGGACTGCAGATGGGGTCCTACAAACCAGCGCAGGGCGGACGCTCAGCCGACACATCCCTCGCTCGGGGCCAACGGTTATCTCCACCGCACACCGGGTGCACTCCGCGGTGTGGTCCCAGGGTGAGGGGGCTGGGGAGGGACGTGTTTGTTTTGCTGGTTTTTAATCTGGGACTAAAATTTCCTCTGAAACAAAGTTGTTTGCAACAGGGTTGAACCAGATGCAGAAGTCAGCTGGAAGCTTGTGCAGCTTGCAGACCCCCAGACCCTTCTCCCAGCCGGCTGGACAGGCTCCAGCACCAGGACCCCCCTCTAAAAAAAAGCGCAGCCCCTTCCACGCTGCAGAGCTGCCACCCACACCTTCCAGCGCAGGGCTTCGAGCGAACGGAGACGCTCAGGGTGTGAGCTCTGCGACATGTTTTCTGTGCTTGCTTCCATCACCGGGGCCCACGGGCGAAGACGAAGAGCCTTAAAAGCTCTTGCGATGCTGAACGGCGCAAGGGGAAGTTCATTTTCCTTCTGCAAGCAAAGCTGCAGGAAGGGAGGGAGATGCACAGCAAAAATCCCGGGGACTCCTGCCCCGCCGCCCAGATCCCCTCTTTTGGCTGTGGCACCACCGCGGTGACCGGCAGCACGGGGTCCAGCCGCGTTGGACGTTGCTCCCGT
>NW_010141024.1:26553-27954 GCF_000699245.1 Pterocles gutturalis
CGGGACTGTCGCAGGGCACCCCCCTTTGCACAGCTCCGTAAATTTCTGCTCCCGGGAGCGCGGCTTTCCTCCAGACACGGCTCCTACCCCAGCTCCCGGCGCAGGGCTCGCTCCCCAAACCGTAAAGAGGACGGAAAGTTATTTCACATCCTCCTGTGCCAAAACACCGCGTCTGTCCCAGCGCAGCCGAACGGCTGCGGATCGGCTCGCGCTAATAAAAGCAAAATAAACGCCGGGGGGAAACCACTCAGACACTAACTCCGGGGTTAGTCACTTTTCTTCCCAGCCCACGCTCCCATTTTAGGGCAAGCAGGAGTCCCCATGGGCTGCAGAAGCAAACAAGCCATGTTTCTCCACGGGAAAAGTTTTTCTGACCCTTTTTCATGCTAATCCTGCTCTCTGTGCCATCCCCAAGCCCTGTGGTGCAAAGCTCAAAAAAAACTTCTTCCCTCAAGGAATTTCATGCCCATTCCTGCATTTCTCTGCCTGGCAAAGGCTGGAAAATATTATTCTTGTTTTATTTGTATTATTCTTCTTCTGGGGGAAGGAGGAAGAAGAGCAAATCCCACGCGCGCAGGGATTTATGCTGGAGGTGGCAGGGCTGGGGTTCTGTGCCCCGAACTCAGGGACCCTCCTGCAGCAGCACGGTGACAAACCGGGTCACGCTGACGGTCCCAGCGAGGCGCTGGGGGCTGCAAAGCCACCGGAGGGACAAACGTGTCACGGCTTCCCAGGAGTCCAGACCCCAGGGGACCCTCCCGGGGTGCAGAGGAACCTTGCGATGCTCTGTCCCCCGAGACACCCTTCCTGGGGGGAGGAAGGCTCCCGTGATGCCTTGTCCCCCACGAGTCCCTTCCTGGGGGGATGGAGGGACCCCGAGACACCCCATCCTCCACAGCACCTTTCCTGGAGCACACGTGATGTTCTGCTCCCCGTGAAGCCCTTCCTGGAGCATCCACGGGCTCAGGGACACCCCGAACCCTGTGGTGCCCTTCCTGGGTCACACATGGTCCCCACAATTCCCTGTCCCCAGCGACACCCTTCTCGGGCCATGCAGGGACCCTGTGATGCCCATCCCGGAGCACGAAGGGACCCCATGACGCCCATCCTGGGGCGCACAGGGACCCCCGACACCCATCTCAGGGCACGCAGGGATGCCATGGGGCACACAGGGACCCCGTGACACCCACTCAGGGTGCACAGAGACCCCGTGACACCCATCCCTGGGCATGCGGGGACCCCGTGGGGCCCATCCCAGGGATGAAGGGACCCTGTGACACCCATCCCAGGGCACACAGGGACCCTGGGGTACACAGGGACCCCATGACGCTCATCCCAGGGCACAAAGGGACACCCGACACCCATCCTGTGGACAAAGAGACCCCATGACGCTCATCCCAG
>NW_010141025.1:0-912 GCF_000699245.1 Pterocles gutturalis
TCCCTCCCGCGTTTTCATCCCTGCAGGGATGGCACCGCCCATGCGCATCGAGTCCTCGTCCCCATCTGTCACCGAGGGACAGACCCTGGACCTTGACTGCGTGGTGGCAGGATTGGGCCCAGCCACCGTGACGTGGTACAAGCGTGGTGGCTCCCTGCCCGCTGGCCACCAGGGAGGGCATGGGCAGCACCCCCTTGTCCCTGTCACCCCAGTTGTCCCATCGTACCTGTCCCCATCGTCCCCGTCCCCGTTGTCCCATCATCTCCCATCAGCCCCATCACCCCCACTGTCACCGTTGTCCCCATCATCCCTGTCACCCCCAGCATCCCCATCACCTTCGTTGTCCCCATCAACCCTGTCACCCCATTGTCTCCATCATCCCCTTCATCTCCCATCATCCATCCCCATCATCCCATTGTCTCCATCATCCCCACTATCCCCATTGTCCCCTTCATCCCTGTCACCTTTGTGGTCCCCATCACCCCCGTCATCCTTGTCACTGCCATTGTCCCTATTGTCCCCATCATCCCCATCATCCCTCATCGTTACTATCATCCCCATCATCACTATTGTCCCTGTTGCCCCCATCACCTCTGTTGTCCTAGTCATCCCTCATCGTCCCCATCATCCCCATTGTCCCCTTCATCCCTGTCACCTCTGTTGTCCCCACAACTCCCATCATCCCTGTCATCCCCATCATACCCCCAAATCCCACCCTGTCCCCCACTATGTGACACTCATGCGTGTCCCCAACCACAGGTTTTGGGGTCCCGGCTCCGCGTCCCCCATGTCACAGCGGCCGATTCAGGGGAGTACGTGTGCCGGGCGAGCGTGGGGACCACTGTCCGGGAGGCGTCTGTCATTGTCACCGTCGTGGCTGGATCCGGCTCATCCTATGGTGAGACCGGGCTT
>NW_010141025.1:1152-1408 GCF_000699245.1 Pterocles gutturalis
TGTGCCCAAGGGGGGTGGCTGGGGTTTGATACAAAGCCCTGTGCAAGCCCTGGTGGCCCATGCAAGCCCAGGTGGCCCATGCAAACACATCCTGCACTTTGGCAAGCCCAAGTGGCTCTATGCAAGCCCAGATGGTACTTGGGCAAGCTTGAGCCATCCTCTGCAAGCCCAGGTGGCCCGTGCAAGTCCAAGTGGGCCCCCGTGACCCCCGTGTCCCCTCCCCGCAGGTGTCCGGCTCCCGGCTGCGGCTGCTGCA
>NW_010141025.1:1785-3630 GCF_000699245.1 Pterocles gutturalis
GGGGACACTGGAGGGGGATGTCCCCAAGGGGAGAGGCTGGGGTTGTCCCATGGCCCCGTGCAAGCCCAGGTGGCCCCATGCAAGTCCTAGTGGCCCCATGGAAGGTCAGGATCAGGTGGCCAGTGCAAGTCCTGATGGCCCACACAAGCTCTGGTGGCCCCTTACAAGCCCTGGTGGCCCCTTACGAGCCCAGGTGGCCCCATGCAAGCTCAGGTGGCTCATGCAAGCTCAGGTGACTCCATGGAAGCCCAGCTAGCTCATTCAAGCCCAAGTTGCCCTGTGCAAGCCCTGGTGGCCCCATGCAAACCCATGTAGCCCATGCAAGCTTCGGTGGCCCCATCACACAAGCTCTGGTGGCCCCTTACAAGCCCTGGTGGCCCCTTACGAGCCCAGGTGGCCCCATGCAAGCTCAGGTGGCTCATGCAAGCTCAGGTGACTCCATGGAAGCCCAGCTAGCTCATTCAAGCCCAAGTTGCCCTGTGCAAGCCCTGGTGGCCCCATGCAAACCCATGTAGCCCATGCAAGCTTCGGTGGCCCCATGCAAGCTTAGGTGGCCCCATGCAAGGTCAGGTGGCCCATGCAAGCCCTGGTGGCTCCATGCAAGATCAGATGGCTCCTTCAGGCCCAAGTTGCCCTGTGCACGCCCTAGTGGCCCCTTACAAGCCCAGGTGGCCCCATGCAAGCCCTGGTGGCCTCATGCAAGCCCAAGTGGCCCCAAGCAATGTCAGGTGGCCTATACAAGGTCAGGTGTCCCATGCAAGCTCAAGTGACCCCATGGAAGCTCAGGTGGCTTATGTAAGCCCAGGTTGCCCCATGCAAACCCTGGTGGCCCCATGCAAGCCCAGGTGGCCCATGCAAGCCCAAGTTGCCCATGCATGCCCGGGTGCCCCCATGCAATCCCAAGTGGCCCCATGCGAGGTCAGGTGGCCTGTGCAAGCTCAAGTGACTCCATGGAAGCCTGGGTGGCTTGTTCAAGCCCAAGTTGCCCCGTGTAAGCCCAGGTGGCCCCATGCAAGCCCAGGTGGCCCCATGCAGGCCCCAGCAGCCGCATGGAAGCCCAGATGGCCCCAGTGACCCCCATGTCCCCTCCTCACAGGTGTCTGGTTCCCGGCTGCGACTCCTGCAGGTGACAGCAGCTGACTCGGGCGAGTACGTGTGCAGGGTGACCAGCGGGGCAACCAACAAGGAGACGTCCATCATGGTGACAATCCAGCCAAGCGGGGCCAGCACCTACTGTGAGTGGGGACTGGGGGGTGACAGGGGACGTTGTGGGTGGCACTGCCCAGCGGTGTCCCTGGGTCTGGGATGAGTGGCGCCCTGGGGAAGCCACCCGTGTCCCTTGGCTCCTGGTGTCCTTTGGAGTGTCACCCCTGGTGGTGACCGTGGTCTCTGTCCCGTCTTGGTCCCCAGCCCCGGGCAGCACCACCCCCCTGCGCATCGAGTCCTCGTCCTTGTCATCGCCCGTGGCCGAGGGACAGACCCTGGACCTCAACTGTGTCATCGCCAGCCCCGCGCAGGCCACTGTCACCTGGTACAAGCGCGGGGGGTCCCTCCCGGCCAGGCACCAGGTAGGGGACACAGAGGGGGGACGTCCCCAAGTGGGTTGGTTGGGGTTGACCCATAGCCTTGTGCAAGCCCAGGTAGCCCAGGTGGCCCCATGCAAGCCCTGGCAGCCCATTACAAGCCCAGGTGGCCCCATGAAGTCCCAAATGGCCCATGCAAGCCCTGGTGGCCCCATGCAAGCCCAGCTGGCCCCTTACAAGCCCGGTGGCCCATGGAATCCCAAATGGCCCCGTGCAAGTCCAGGTGGCCCCATGCAAGCCCAGATGACCCTAGGGAAGCCCA
>NW_010141025.1:3680-3883 GCF_000699245.1 Pterocles gutturalis
CAAGCCCTGGTGACCCCATGTACACCCAGGTAGCCCCATGCAAGCCCACACAGCCCCATGGAAGCTTCTGTGGCCCATGCAAGCCCAGGTGACCCCATATAAGCCCAAGTGGCCCCATGGAAGCCCAAGTGGCCCCGTGCAATCTCAGATGGCCCCGTGCAAGGTTGAGTGGCTCCAGTGATGCCCGTGTCCCCTCCCCACAG
>NW_010141025.1:4120-4549 GCF_000699245.1 Pterocles gutturalis
CCCCCCCACTGCGCATCGAGTCCTCGTCCTCCTCCGTGGCCGAGGGACAGGCCCTGGACCTCAACGGCCTGGTGGCCACACAGGGGCAGGCCACCGTCACCTGGTACAAGCGCGGGGGGTCCCTGCCGGCCAAGCACCAGGTAGGGGACACCAGAGGGACAATTTGGGGTGGCAAAGGGGGTTTTTGGGGTTCTGAGGGTTTATGTCCCCCTTCTCACCTATGTCACCCCCCCAGGTGTCAGGCACCCGCCTGCGCATCCCCCAGGTGACAGCAGCTGACTCGGGGGAGTACGTGTGCCGGGTGACATCGGGCGGTGTCACACACGAGACGTCCCTCATTGTCACCATCCAGACCGGCGCCGGCTCCTCTTACGGTACCAGGGATGGGTGGGAGGTGACATGGGGACACAATGGGGACGCAGTGGCTGG
>NW_010141025.1:4684-5130 GCF_000699245.1 Pterocles gutturalis
GCCCCCCCAACAGCCAGGTGGGACGCCGGGGAGGTGGCATCACCCCACGGGGCGCAGCGCCACAGCTGACACTGATGTGTCACCAACTTGTCACCTCTGCAGGTGTCGGGCACCCGCCTGCGCCTCGCCCAGGTGGCGGTGGCCGATTCGGGGGAGTACGTGTGCCGGGTGACCTTGGGGACCGTCACGCAGGAGGCATCTGTCATTGTCACCGTGCCCGGCAGTGCCGGCACCTATTACCGTGAGTGCAAGCAAGAGGGCAGTGCTTGGGGACACACGAGTGGCACCTCGGTGACAAGCGTCCCTTTTCCTTGTCCCCCCACAGCCTCTGGTGTGTCCCAGCCCCTCCGCATCGAGTCCTCGTCCTCGGCCATCGCTGAGGGACAGACCCTGGACCTCAACTGCGTGGTGGCAGGATCGGGCCCCGTCACCGTCACCTGGTACAA
>NW_010141025.1:5480-5775 GCF_000699245.1 Pterocles gutturalis
GCCACCCCGCCCGTGCACATCGAGTCCTCGGCGTCCTCTGTCACCGAGGGACAGACCCTGGACCTCGACTGTGTGGTGGCCGGCCAGGGACAGGCCACTGTCACCTGGTACAAGCGCGGGGGGTCCCTCCCAGCCAAGCACCAGGTAGGTGGGGACACCAGCGGGGTGGGGGACAGTGGCCATGGGTGACCGGTTGATGCCATCACCCCCCTGCCATCATGTCCCCAGGTTTCGGGGTCCCGCCTGCGGCTGTCCCAGCTCTCAGTGGCTGATTCGGGCGAGTACGTGTGCCGGG
>NW_010141026.1:0-439 GCF_000699245.1 Pterocles gutturalis
CACAGAAGGCCCTGGAGGTGGTGGTTCTGTGGCACATGGACGGTGGCAGTGGGACAGTCGCAACCTGGGTTGACTCTCTGATGGTGGCGGTGAAGAGGACCAAGCCAGCCCCCCTGCTGCTGCCAAGGAATGAAACCCACACCAGAGAGCCCTCCTGTCGTCTCCCCTCGTGGCAAATCACAGACTCCTGTCAGCCTGGGATGATCAAGAAGGATGGAGCCTCCAGAACCCCTCTGGGCATCTTGTTCCAGGGCTTGGCCTTCCTCTCAATAAACAAGTTGTGTTTGTTTATGGTTAGGGACAGGTTCCTTTGCTTCTCTTTGTGCCTGCTGGCCCCTGGCCTGTCACTGGGCAGCACTGAGGAGGGACTGGGGCCCCTCTGCCCAACATCAACAGAGAGGACAGGGACGGGCGAGGTTCTGAGGACTCCTCCACAAAG
>NW_010141027.1:0-430 GCF_000699245.1 Pterocles gutturalis
TTATTAGTGGATGGTAAAATATTCATGGATTGTCTTTACCAAGTGATTTTCCTTTTCCCTTGACTCTGTTGTATACCCCACATTTTCCCTTTTCCCTAAATAATTATATACCCCACATTTCCCCTTTTTCCCTTAACAATTATATGCATTAAAATTATAAGCCAGTACCCAATTCTTTGGTGTCGTCTCACCTTAATTTGCCCCAAGGGAATATATATATAGAGCCTCTGCGAACCCCACTCGTCCCACCCAGGGTGGTTCTATGTGCTGGGTTGCGACAGAAGCACCTACATACTTGCATCTATGCACACAGTAATATGGATATATATATATATATACACACCTTCTGTAAGAGAAAAGTTTAGAATATAGGAATAATAAATAAAGAAGATTTTTTACGCGTCTGAAATTCCAGTTAAAGTGATAATAT
>NW_010141028.1:0-29744 GCF_000699245.1 Pterocles gutturalis
TATATACCTCTTTTTTTTTTTTTTGCCAAAATTTTGCACAAGTTGCAAAGAGGTTTGGGTTTTTTTTTTTTAATTTTGCAATTTTGAAAAATTAAAGGACTTTTCATCAAAAACATTCAAAGTGGATTTTTTAAAAATTTTTTCCTTTAATAGCATGTTGTAAGTTTAGAGTTATTTCTCTTCTCTGCTTTTCTTTTTTTGTAAGAAAACAAGGACAGTAACAGTCGCACAATAAAAGCATTTAGCTGCTGTTTCACTGGGATATGAGAGCAGAGCCACCTAAGAAGGCTGAACTTTTTGAACACCATGCCCAGCTGTGCTCCTGAAAGGTGAAATTCCTTTATATTCTGGGAAAGTTGGCTGTTCTTCTCATGGTAGTTGGAAAATAAAATATCTAATGGAGCATCCTCATCCCTTCCTCCAACATCGTAACTCAAAGGTTTTTGTAGAGGAGATCTAGAGGGAGACCTGTTGGCTACAGTCAGAGTAGAATCTGGGAAGGTTTCTGGGTACCTGAACCTGGTACCTCGTTGATATCTGGTATCTCTTTAATAACAGTGTGTGTGTAGACATATGTACTGGAGTTAAGATCCTAAATTTTCTTCAGCTACCTCTCTGTGTATGCAGTGGGACTCACTGTTAAATGATGGAGTCTGACATTTAGAGCCAGGTTCTCGTCTCTTTTCAAGCATCTGGATCCTCTGTTAAGCCATCTACTTAAAAGGATCACATCACTGGGGTTCTCAAGGACCTTTTTTAAAATCTAAAATTTGCACCACCTTACCATGAGAAGACAAAGAAACTCAGTCTGTGTAATTTGTCAAGAAAAATTTAAGAGGTGATGCCTTCACAGTTTGTGTGTGCCTACACTGGGACAGGGTTTCTGACAAAAGTTTTCTTTCATCTGACAGATAAAAGGCATAACAGCAGTGTAAGGTGAAGTTAAGAGAAATTCAAACTAGAAATAATCTTCTTTTTCTGGCTCAGGATAATTTTACCTGTAAAGGTGCTATTCCGAGTTATGGTCCAGACACAGGAGCTATGCGGTGAAATTCCCCAGTCGTTATTATCCAGGAGCTCAAAATAGATGATCTGATCTGTATTGAAAACCTATTAATGCATAACAAACCATGTCTAAGCCAAAAATGACCATAGCATTAGAGGAGCTCTATGGCAGACCTCTCTTTTGCACAGAAAGCTGTGAGGAAAGTCCATGTCTCTTCTGGGAATGGATAATGTATATTCAAATATTGTGTTCCTGTGTTTTCCTCCTCCAGGCCTCTTGAATAGTGTTATTGCCGTGCAATGTTATAAATAAATCAACACAAGAAAAAATTTGGTTTATATATTCCGATGGTGCTTCTAACAGGATGGAAATAAGAAAACGTTAACACCAACTTGCTTCACATAAGAAACATGATTTTCCTGCTCCAGCACAGCTGAAACATTTTCAGACCACATTCACTTTAAATCACTGTCGCTCTGATAGCAGAGTGTAATGGAGCTTTTCAGGCTTCTCTTGTTACAAATTTTTGGATTAAAAAGTTTCCTATCTGTTACAGAACAGCAATAAGCACATTCAGCGAGGTGTGGGGTAGGAGTAACTTGTTCCATTTCTGGGGGCATGTAATAAATTATCATCTTGCAGCCTTCCTGCAATTTGGTACGCTGAGAAAAATTAATTTGACTGTTTACAATATTTAATTTTCAATAATTATTCAAGCATGTATAACTACAGACATTTACAGTATGTAGTAAACAGATGGATTAGCAATTGTGCATGTAATTAGAAATTACACTTAAAATACAAAAGTGCGTTTGAATATTCAGTTGCCTTTATAAAGAAAAAAGGTATAAATGAAATTCTAAGTGCCTTGGAAATGCTTTAAAGGAATAGAGTCCATTAAGTACCCTTCCTAAGTGAGTCTTTGCCAGAAATATTCAGTGAATTGCAATTGCAAGCTGCGTATCCTTTTCTTTTTGTTAAAGATAAGACTCAACTGTTTCAAATGGGTGATATTTTCCATGCTGGTGTGGTGTCAGAATCACCACAGGATCACTTTTCCCACCCTCCAGAGACATCCCCTCTCCATCGCTGCATCCACACCATCGGTGGCACGATGCCAGGCACACCCCACTGCACTGGGGCAGCCCCCGGCTCCCACCTGACACCCAGTCCTCAGCCCTGCCTCTTCTAGAGGTCCACCTGAGTCATGACACCTGAGAAATTATTTTGTTAGGACAAGATAAATCTTTCCCAGAAATTGTGAAACTGTCAGGATGTGAAAGTACCGTAAATGAATAACAGCCTGATCTTATTACTTCAGAGTTTATCCTTTCCCCACCTTGAATTGTGTTGCAATCTTTCATTCTGTCAGGTCAAAATTGATTTGTAGGATAGGTGGCAGAGCGACCACAGGTAAAATCATCAAAAATGCCTGTGTGTGATTTTTAGAAGTGACTTCTGAGAAGCAATTTTAGATGCTTTTGAAAATATTGCTTCCCAGTTTTCCGTGTGTTTTCCTAGTGTAGCTCCTGGGTTGAACACTTTGGTGCTGTGCATGTGGCACTTACCCAAGGCTGTTCAGGTCTGCCTCAGAGCTGGTGTAGAAGCAGCCCAACTTCATTTTCTCTGCTAATTTAATCTCTACTAAAAAAAAAAAAAAAAAAAAAGCAAACAAACCCTACTCTTTTGTTTCATGTATACATTTAAAAAGTGACTGTAGCTGTGCTGTAACACCTTCAAGGAATGAGTTTTATCCTACTCTCGGTGAAGTCAATGGGATTTCTGCCATTGCTGCAGATGGGTGTGGGATTGAACCTTAGTGATTGTCTGAGTGTGAAATGAGAAAATATGTTTAGCTAGGTTCATATGAGACTATTAGACACAAATTCCAATCTAGAGATAACAGTTGGAACTAATTTACATGGCCTTCCAGCATATTGACCATAAATCATGTCATGAGTATGAAATACCCCTTCCTCCCATATACATCTCCTCTGCTTAAGGGGATTATAATGTAACATAGAAAATATGCCTTTTTTTTTTTTCATTCTCTGCCCCTGAAAAGTTTACTGCATTTAAGGAATTATTTTTAACTTTATGAAAAAAATGATTGATTGAAGATGATAGTTCTTTTCCTATAGTTGTATTACCATTATTTCTGTACTATTATTGTATTACAATTTTTTATACTGTTGTGCTCTTCACTATTACAATACTGTTCTATTTATGTATTTACTGATGGAAGTGATTTTTTCTTAGACTTCCCAACATAGTGCATGAGAGCTCCTCTATTTTTCCTGCTTGTGATATTTTCTGTTTATAGAGATGGAAGCAGAGGTTTTGCAGAGATTTTGCACTGTAATAGGGTAGTGAATGAACAGATTAATAGTCTTAAGGTCAGAGGGTTATTAGATCACCTCCTCTGACCCCCTACATAGTTCAAGTTGTGGAAAGTCACCTAATTGCTCCTACAGTGAGATGTGTAACTGGTGTTTGACTAAAGCCTGTATTCCAGTAAGATGTTTAAAGGCTGTAAAACCTTTTTTCCCTGATGCTTATCTCCTCCACTCTTTGAAATGTCTGATGTATTTTTCATTTGAATTTGTCTGCATCTTCTTTCCAGCCGTTGGCTTTGGTTGTACCTTTCTCTGCTGGAATAAAGAGCCCTTTACTCCCTATTAATTTCTTCCTATGCAGGTACATATGTGCATTAATCCAATTATTAATTAATTAAACACAGCATAGCTCCTTAATGCAGAGAGTGGAAAAGAAGCACTGATTTAATTAGTGCCAGATTGTTGTTGACTTATATGTAGGAAACTACAGGTTGTTCTGCCTCTGTAAAGCCATTCGTGGTCACAGTCCAACAGTGACCTCCAGAGTCCTTCCTCCCCAAGTCTCCAGCGTACAGGAAAGACCAGTGTCAGGTGCAGATGTGGGGATCTGAAGTAGCTCCAAGGACCTTCCCAACATGAACAACAGCAGCTGCCTATGCGGCAGAGAAGACGTGCCAGGTTATCATTCACAAAAATTATTCCTTGGGGCTCTGTCTTCCATGGTAAGCTGATAGCTGCTTCATTTCTTTTTGGTGTAGATCGGAAGTGAATGCATATGGCTTAGCCATTTGTCATCCACTGTGGCTATTCCTCCCTTCCCCAAGGTCAAGTTATTCAGTTGTTTTTATGGCTAGACATTGAAGTTTTTTAGCTTGGGGGGCAGTCACCCTTATTTAATGCTTCCTTTACTGCCGAAAGCTGGAAAAATTGGTGTTGGATCTAAGCACACAGCAATCATTTTGAGGACAGGGAACCTAGACAGATGTTAGCTTTCTAAACTCCACAATATGTATTTAAAGGAAAAAAAAAAAAACTATTAAGACCGAAGTTCTGAAATGTACAGCAGATGCTGTTAGAAACTCCCATTTGTTTCCCCCTTGCTACCACCGATTTCAGATTTGCACATATTGCAAGCCCGACTGATGTGGGTTTATCAGTCACAGTCAATGAGGGACATTGTGTAGCGCAGGAGAGAAATGGTCTGGTCTGGTCCATCTCCTTTTGCACTGCGGTCACATTTACCCACCAAAGAAACCTTGCTAATGGCACAGCAGCCAATGTAATAAATCAGAGGGAGATGTGCTTTTGGAAAACAGATCATCACAGGTGAGGGATTGGCTTTAGGTTGATGCAGGAAAGCAGTGGGAGAGTCGTGAGTTTGAACTTGGCTCCTCTGAACTCCAGCTGCAAGGCTGAACCTCAAGATGCTGCATCATGTTTGCTCTGGCAAGTTGCCAGTTAACTGGCTTGTATATTAACAAGTCCTCATTGATGTGAAGTGTGGGGTAATTGAGACCTGGATTCCCTCCTTTAGCTCTGCCATAAGGCTCTTATGTGATCTGGAAATGTCTCTTGGGGTGGCTTCCCCTGCTGAGAGGTCAGGACTTCATCCCAGCCAGCTGACTTCACAACAGCTGCACAGGGCTGGTACCCACACACGGACAGAAATACTCACTCAGCCCCCAAGAAGGTATCACAGCTCCTTAAGAGAATATCTGGGGAGTATCTGAAGCCCAAAAATAAAATACATTTTTGTTGTTTTTGTTTGCCTTCTGTCTTAGGGTAGACTGAACAGATTTTCCAATTTCAGATCCACAAATATAGCTTTTTTCTGGGGATTGTTTTCATTTTGTTTCTTGTAAATGAAAGCTGAGAGACTCATGTAATTACAAGAGTCTCAAGACCTGGAAGTTCAGCTAAAATACCAAGCATCAGGAAAGCGTTGATAAATCCTTGCAGGACCCATACATTACTCCAGTGGAGTGAAGTATATAGTGACACTTGTGTGCTTGGCTCCTTGCAATGAAATTTCGTGTCTGAAAGTGCAACTTTATGACTGCGAGCAGCAGTAATGATCCTCTTCTTCCTCACAGTGGTCTTGTGTGCATTATTTCATTACTGCCTGTAATGTGCTTTGAGACCTTGGATTGAAGAGCAGGGTGGTTATTATGGTAGTTTAATAATATTGTTTAGAAGACTGTAATATGCTGCAGCACTGGGTTTCAAGGAAACATGATCTGCATTCAGTGTAAATGCTCTCCATCACCAAAGTCAACACGCAGAGTCAAAGTCACACTTGGCATTGCCTCTGCTCCATCTTCAGCATAGCCAGCAGCATGGTGACCACCCAGCCCCCTGCTCTGGTATGACATGGCTTCAGCCCTGGTTGCTGTCCATTCTCCATTTTCACCAAGATCTTTGCATGTAGGGCTCCCTAATGCGTGGTGCGGGGTGAAGAGGCTTGCCTTGGGGTACCATGCCTGTCTTTCTCCATCAGTGCCTGGTTTTGTACCGTTCCATGCCAAGAGGCTGCCGTGACGCTATTTGCATTATCCCTGTGGTTGACTCCAGTCGTTTAGAGATTTTTGTGATTGCTTTCACAGATTTCACTGTGGCTTTACTCTTAGGTGATGACCACCTCTTACAGCCTGGTCTGCCCTCTGAGAAGGAAGCAATACCTGTTGTCATAGATTTCAATGCCAGAAGGAGCTGTTGTGATTTGAGACAATCAGTCAGGGAGAAAGCAGTTTCCCATTTTTTTGGAGGGGAACATGGGGATTTCATTGTCTCCTCAGGGCCCCAACCTGCAGGACGGATTCCCTGGTACTGGCAGCTGCACTGTTACCTCCGCGGCAGTTCATGCCCCTGCCAGTCCTGCCCGAGGACCTGACCTCATACCCCTTCACAGAGATTTTCCAGTGTTGCTCAATATCTGGAGAAGAGAAAATTTCAAAATATCCTGCAAATGGAATGATCTTTTTCCATCCAGTTCTAAGATGTTTTATGTATTTTGCAGCTTTCAAGACTATTGCAAACTTTTTTTAACAAACGTGGATGTAAGGTTATAAAAAAAATAGCATTTGCTAGTTAAGTCAGTGCCTGAGATACTGTAGTGTCTGTACTGTAGTGTACATTACATGTATATATTATGCTCTGTTATAATCAGATTTTTACGTGATACTTTGCATCTAAATACCTTTAAAAGTGCATTAAGCTACCTGTTTACAGGAAGATACAGACTAGTTCTATATAATAAATAATATGAATACACTGTTCATTAGCTGAGCTGGATTAGAGTTTATATAAAACAGCAGCCTAAAAAAACCCTTCAGCATCCCTCTGTAATTAAAGCACAGAGAGAAACTCCTGCAAAGGGCAGTTCTTCCCATTCTTGTTTTAGCTGGAAGGGGTGAATGGCTCTTTGAAGGTCCTAGAGAAACAGCTTAGCTGCCTTAACTTAGCTGTGTGGAGCCTCACCACCAGCATGATAGGCTATGTGGCTCCAGATCAGGAGGAGACCAGAATGGAGGGGGAGACTTTGGGGTGGGAATTTGCACGACTTTTTCTCTCTTTTGTCCTCCTCCCATCCCCCATCTCCCACCACTTCTGGGCATCTCAGGACAAGTAGCATGAGTGGTCCCTTTTCTCTTTTTTTCCTTTCCCTTTCTAACCCCAGCCCAATAACACTTTTAATAAAGAAAGAGGAAAGAGAGGTGTGAAATGATATATATATATGTTTGGCATCCAGCTTGTTTTTGTCTTTTGCTTGCCCTGGGTCTGGAACAATTAGTCTTGGTCACATCTGGGGCGTCTGAGGGCTATCATACTCTAAAAGATGAAAATAGCAAAGCTTGTTTCTTCCACCAAAGAAGTCATGGAGGTTTTTTCCCTTACTTGGTCACAGAAAATGAGAAATGACAAGAAGCTTTCAGATTTGGCTTTTCAGATTGATTCCTGACCGTACGTGTCATGCACGACACATAAATGCAGTTTAATGATAAATTCCAAAGGGCAAGCAAGAATTACGAGGGACGTATCTGAAAATACAACATCTTTGCCAGCCAGCAACATGCTAGAATGTAATTTCTGACTGATTATAATCTATTAACAATTAAACATCTTTAACCTTTTCAACCTCCTGTGATTTGGTGCATTAATGAAAAATGTAAAATGAAGCATGCATCTTTCTGACGAGGTTACACAGAAGAAGATGTAGAGTGAGACTTATCAAGGTTTAATTTACATAGCAAATCTGTTTTTTACTTAAATTGTATTTCAGAAACAGTGTCCAGAGAAAGAATATTCTTCTGATGCTACTTAGTGATTAGATTTCAAAGCCAAGAGGAATACGGTGCCAGGCATCAGTGGGCTTTTTAGTTGTGTGTTTTGTTTTGGTTTTTTTTCTGTGTGTTAAAAGAACCTTAATGTAATTTTAGAAGTGCCATTTTAGTCACCAATTCTTACTTTTATCGTAATACCCTTAAGATATGTAGCTGTATTTATTACAAGTAAACAGGCAATTTCATATTTGCAAGTACATCAGAAAATTAGAATTGAATTTCACTGTTCTGGCCTGGCTTTCCTTGTTCTCAGTAAAAGAAAAAACAAAACACGTGTTGCCACATGGGCTGAAAAGTAATCTGCAGTGACTAATCGACTGCAAACACACACTACTTGGGTATTGAAGCAGGTAAAATTGCCAGTCTTTTTTTGAATTGGGGTCTCAATATTTTTTTCTCCACAGTTGCTCTGGGCTCTCACAAATGCTCACTATTCAGAAATCATTAAGTAGGAACATGTTGTAACCATCCCGAAGAGCAGATTGATCAGTTTAAGCTTTTTTTTTTTTTTTTTAAAGATGAACAAAAGGGGCTATACATTTTGTATATTACAATGATCTGAAATGAAGCAGTGCTGTTTTCCTGAGTCTGCAAGTGTTTGGGCTGTTCTGCCTCTGCTGCAGCTGCCGGTGTATAAATAGGCTGCGTGGGCTTCTCCAGGAGTCTGTGCTGCGGAGGATGGCATAGATCATGTTGTCTTCAGCCTCCTGCAGTTTGGGGGTGTTTCCCAGGGAAGCATAGGAGGCACGTGGCAGAGCTGGGGTCGGGGGCCACATGGAGCAGCCAAGAGGAGAAAGGAGTGAGGTCGTGGAGACCCTGGCACAAGCAGCAGCCAGAGGTTTGGAGAAGAAAGGTGATGCTCAACTGCATTCCCTGACCTCTTCACAGCAGGGACTTGCCTAACAAGGGGGAATCTCTGTTCCAGCTCAAGAAGGCACCATATATACCACCTCAGGGCAGTCCTGCTTGACACTTGTCTTGCCTCAGCTTTGTCGGACATCTCACAGTGGCTGTCTAACAACAAAACAAATACTTCATGTTATATTTACTGTCTTAACTTCTGGGCGATAGCCTCATAACTCCATTAACATAGCTTCTGCCATTCTCATATGAAGTGTGTGTCAAAGTTGTAAATCATATGCTGCTAAAACTCAGCCAGCCGGTCAGCACTTAGCTACTGATACAGGGAGTGTTGCAGAGCCTGACTAAATACGGCTGTGTAGGTGTAGGCATAAGGTACGGGCTGAAATCCAAACACTGCAAAAAATACCATTGTTCAGGCTCCTGGAACCAGAGTTTAACATTTTCAGAAATATCACCCAGCAAGTGCCTCAGCTTTGTCTGTGTGCGTAGGTGTGGGGAGAAGGCCAGGGGATGGGCGATGGGTGGGGAGGTGTGGTGGTGGGGAAGATGTGAGATGGGAGAGGAGGGGAAGCTTTTTTAATCTGCCAAACCATACACAAGCAGCATGACAGCACTTGCTTCCAGTGTCCCAGCACTGTGAACTTGCAGGAGCCACAGTGCGAGAGAAGCAGATCCACCCCAGACTTGGTTCACCCCTGCTGTGGTGCAGGGGGTTGGTGATGGAGAAGAGCCTGAAGAAAGGGGCAGGGAACATCTGCTGAACTTCCTCATGTCGTGTGGTCTGGGGGCTATATTCAGAAATTATCGGAAAAGAGAAGACAGCTTATATGCCCACGCTGTGTGTTTTGTTGCTTACATTTGTTTATAAATCTGGTTCTGGTTAGAGCAATCTCATAATTTCTGAATTCTCTGGGTTGGCAGTACTGATAACAGTGAAGTAGCATCCTTTGCGGTTTTTGCCTGCTCTGCCTTGGCAGGCTGAGAACAACCCTCTCACGCTTTGGAAACCTCAAATGACTGTAGGACTGGAGTCCCAGCTTCATACTTCTGTTGATGAAAATGACTTGTGGGCTTCTAAAGAGCAAAGAGCACAGCTTCAGAGCACCCTGGGTAGCTTTCCTCAGCTCCACAGTAGCCTGTTCAGAGGTAGATTAATGATGAACAATACAGCTTTGCATAGTACTTTTGAACAAGATACAAAGAGACAGTAAAACACAAGGAAGAGAATCCTGTGAGTCATCGGTAATTTTTTATTCTGTCAAGTACCTTCATACAAATCACCTGCAGTTCAAGCTTTCTTCTGAACAGCCCCTAGATATAATTGGTTAAGATGTCTCTTAAGGCAAGTTTGACAAAAGGGCAAACTTCTCATCTTCCCAGTGTTGACATTGACCAAAACATCCTGAAGTCCTTGTGGAGGAGCAGAGCTTGATTAATGTCTCAGTGACGAGGTGAAGGAGGGTTAGCGGAGGCTGCGGCTGCTTCTCAGTCTGTCATCATGGTGCTTCGTCACACACACATATGCCACAAAGAGTGCACCAATGTGGTTTTGCTCCACGTTAAGTATGTGTTTGAGGTTTTTCTCTGCTAGGACATCTGGAAATGAAGATCCACTCACTTAGTTGTGCTAGCAGACATAAGAGGTAGGTAGTCTGTGTTCTTTGTTGCAGAAGAGACAATGTGTGGAAGGGCAAATCTATTCTTCATACTAGAAGGAGAACTCAATCTGTAACATCTTTTAATTACAAAGAATTTCTTTCTGGACAGTCTTCCAACACCCAATGTATAGTTTTTAGTGTTCTGTAACAAACCACTTAGGACTAGCTCTGAGTGAGAGAAAGAGACACTCCATCATTAAAAGGTGTGATAAATCAGTGATGTCACAACATACACACTAGTTTTTGTATTTTCTGCCTTTTTCTGATGTATGCTGTTGCTCTGTGGCCATCTGGGTTTGGAGAGCAAGGTTTCTGTAGGTCATTTGTTTTACAGAGCCAACCAAATCTGTGGCACTTAAGTTCCAAAATGCTACAGGATCACTACGACTGCAGATACAGATATAGATAACATTCACTGCATACACTATAGCCTGGATGGAAAGTGTGTCATATATTAAAATATTTAATTTAGTCTTACCAGAAAAAAATACTGGAAGCACAAGATGAAGGTTAAGAACTGTTTTACGTTAAAGTTAACCTGGTAGTCTGGAACCAAATTGTCTCTAGGGAAGAAGTTTTAGCACTTGTAGTTGTATTTTGTGAGAAACAGCTTTGTAAAATTCATAGCTCAAGAAGACCTCAGAGTAATGTTGAATTATTTCTATATGGAGAAAGAGACATTGTACTCTGAATTCATTGCCATACAGATTTGAAAAGCATATGCACACCTTTTTTATATTTGTTATTTTAATCATTTTTCTTGTGTTTATCTAGGTTCTCAGTTTTTACTTTTATTAACTCCTCTGAGGCAGCACCCAAAAGACACACCTTATACTGCAGTTGTTGAACTGTTCAAGGAGAGGCACAAACCCTTCAATATAAAAGGAACATCTAAATCTAAGAGACAGTTTGCCTGAGGCTTTCCAAAAATATTCCCCAGGTGCCAGCACGTAGAAAATAGCAACAACTCCTGGTGAGAAATGTACATTTGTACGGAGTACAAATGTGCATTATTCTTCACTCAAGTGTGCATGAGGATAAAAGAGAGAATGATCCAATAAAAACAGTCAGGTGAATAAACCAGAGTCTGTTGCTGTAGATAAGTATTTTTGGAAAGGAGTGCACTGCGCTTGGTATGAGAAGCTGGGTTGCACGAGTGACATTTCTAGTGCAGGCGGCACTGTGAGGAAAGTAGGGCATTTTGAGCATATGAAAGAGAGAGGTGTGCTGAGCTTCATTAGGGATTCTAGTCACTTCTTCAGTACAAGACAAGATAGACAATGTATTTTGCATGTTAAATCACTCTAGTTGTTCCCTATGTGTTCCACATGTAGTTAAATATCTTTATTTTTTTCTTTAAAGAAAGGTGGATGTCTGTGCAAGGCAGTGGCATCACTGAGATTGTATTTGAACAAGAGAGCTAAATGGTGGAATTATTTTAGATTTGCTTTGAGTTCTGATTTAAGGGAGGTCTTTTCACCTCCAGCATCTTTTTCTGTGCTATGTTATTGGACTATTTTGGATCAAAATTTACTAATGCATTTACTCTCAAACGTAGTATCGATCAGAAGTGTTTTTCATAGTTTTTCCTGCTGTGATATATGGTACCTTTTCTACAAGTCTCAGTACCGCAAACTTTTAATTTTTTTTAGTAAGACTGCTCCTCCCAACCCACAATTCAGTTCTGCATAACCTAGAGTGTTTAGCAGCACTCTTCAGAAACATCTAAAATGATGCTTCCAGGGATTTTGGGCTGCTAAATCCAACACAACAGTCAGTGTAGATTTTGTAAAGGAGGTCAGTGTCTCCAAACTTACTGGACTTCTACAAATGAATTGGATAAATCCAGTTGATGGAGTATATTGGTTTTTGAAAGGCTTCCTAAAAAGCCTTTCGCCAAATTCTGTTAGAAATCTGAAGTTGTGAAGTGTTCTCTGTCCAATATTTTTGTCCATGTAAAGGGTTTCTACAACACAATAGTATTTTCATTGTTCTGTATGGGATTGCAGGCTACATTTACTCCTTTCATATTTGGAGAACGAAATCCAGTAGGATCTTCAAATTCTTTTTCACTAACCTCTTTCATTTTTATTTTTTTTTTCCCTTTCATTCACTTCTGTAAAGTAAGTTTGTTGTGTGGTTCTCGAAGGCAGCCTCCACTGTCTGTAAAGCCATGTCCACCCTGCAACAGAGCAGCAGCTGGTGCATCCATTGGTATTAAAAACAGTACCTCAAAGAGGAAATTTCTTCTGTACCTCGAGCCTGGTATCTCACCCATTAGGAACAAGAAAGGGGAAAGCCCTGCTCAGGCTCTCAGAGCCTTTAAGAATGAGTATGGGAAACCCTCACTCTTGTCTTTACAGTGTTTTCACTATTAAGTTATATTTTCCGACTGCAAAAGTTGGGATGGACAGAAGGAAGTTCTTATTTGAATTAGGTCTTACCCATCTGCTCAAAGACAGGACCTCAGGGTCTCACTTTTTGATTTCTTACCAGGAGAGGATTTATTCCAAGGCCCTTTGGATTTAAATACATAATTTCCTGCTCAAGCAAAGGTGTGTGGAATAATTTGTCTTACTGGAAGAATGTTTCTTACCATCGTTTTATTCAGTGCTGTCCTGGTTTGCTGCCAAAGCTGAACACACAAGAAGCAAGAACCAGCAGAAGAAATGAATGCAGTTCCCCTCTGAATGTTTTAAAAATCAATAAACAGAACAAAATCTCCCTTCTGTGGGAGAGTATTTGTATATTACAATCTAAGAGTTTTAAATCTCTTTAGCTGTGTTTGTACTTAGGGCAGAAGTTTGACTTGATTATTGCAAAAGGAGAGTGTACAACAAATACAGGTGAATATAGCACAGTGCCTGAAAACTGAATTCTTCACTGACTGCAGATCGATGTAACTCAGTCGATTTAGTTAGGATCCTAGGGCTTTAAAATCAGCATAGAATAGGTCCTTGTCATTATTAATGACTGAATAGCAAAAATGGAGAACAAGATACTGTGATATATACATATATATATATGTATACATTACTGTACTAATTTATTTGTAAGGCAAGAAGAAAAATTGGAAAGTGCTTGAAAAAAAGAAATAAATTATACTACAGCAGATTTCTGTCTGGTATAGTTCTCTAATTTGTATTTTGAATACATGGATATCTAATTCTGAATGTGTGAAAAAAAGCAACCCTCAATATCGGCAGTACTTTACATTAAAAATGCAATTTTTTCTGTTCCATTAATAATGCATAGTATTCTATAGAAAGCACAGATGGAAGAGGACATTGGTAAGACCAGTTAATCACTGAAGATAAATGTGACTTAAATATTTTACCTTTATTAAAACTCAGAGTTGTCATCCTGAGAATGTTTTTAAACTATCAGAACTCTTCTGTTTTATCTAGCTCTGACCACATTTTGAGCTGAAAAGTAGGGAAGTGGTGATGTTAAGACACTACAGGCAGAGGCAATGTTCCAGCATGCTGACGTTTCCCTTGTGTTTTTCGGTCTGCAACCCCCCCAAGGGTTTCGATCCAACACAATTTGAAAAGTCGACTAGTCTCACTCCAGAACAAGAGGTAGCAATTACCGATGTCTTTCAGAATGAGTGCAATTATCATACTCCAGTATTATAATTAGTAGCATTATTGGATGTGTTGCTGAGCACAATGTGTTACCTTTTCCAAAGAGCCCTTACTCTATGGGATAGTGTTTGAAAACCCCACTCTTAATTAATAGGTTAGTAGGCAGAGAACTATCTGAAATCTGCATTTTGAGGTGATGCTCTGCAGTTGTGCTTTATTTTGTATGGTTGGTTTTTACAACACAGATCCAAATTTGGAGCAGAATCCGTCTTTCACAAAACATCAACTTGTTAAATCCTGTTGTTATGTTGTTTTTCTCATGTCAGTCATTTTCTCTGCAGCAGTTTAAGATAAGGCATAGTTTGTATCTTCTCTTGCTAATGTCTGGAGAGCTGTTTTGAGTCCTCACTCATTGCATAACCCAGTAAAAACTTTATGCATACACAGAAAAATCCCTTGAAATGTCCAGCGCAAGGATAATGTGTGAAAGAGAATTGGCTTTTTTTTTTCAATAATAATAAAGTAGTTAATTCTTTTGGTAGTAGTAATTATGTCACAGTTGGTTCAGTAGTACACATTAAGCAAGACTGCATAACCTTTGTGCCCCTTCAAATGTTTCACCGCTTGTATTTGCTGAGTGCTCAGAGCAGGGGCATAAAATACTAAGTACATTGAACTCAAATGGTAAATATTCAGACTGAAGTATGGCGCATCATTAAGTAAAATTAATGACATTTGCATTTTAAATGGCTACAGTTATGTGTCGATGCTGTTTGGCCGTAGGGAGGATGCCCAGGACAGCCCCTTGTTGTGCAGTGGAGGAGGGTGGGAGGGTCCCTTGGGCTGCATCTTGCCCATAAGGCACCAAAACATGCCTGCCCCGTATTGATGATGTACTTCTTCCTGGCTGCTGCCGTCTCTGAACTGAGATACGCTGAATGCAAGCAAGAATAAATTTGGGTGAATAATTTACCTTATACACAGTGTCACTCTGATGTTTATCATCTATGAAATTGATATATTGATATTTAATACTGTACAGATTCAGCCAGCGCCTTGTCAGAGAGCAATAAAATTTTGTGATGTTTTCTAACATGCTTATTTTACAAATGCCTGAAAACCAATATCCCTGTTTATGCCTTATGTAGAAGCACAATCACAAAAGGACAGTGATTTCTGAAAAAAAATGAATCTGTTTATATACCGATCTCGCTGACAGTTTTTTCTTACTGTCTCCTAGAGCAATCCAGTAATGTTTGTATGGCAGCAGACCTTTTGAAATAGTGATTCTTGCATGAATTTATTAGGAAACACAATGAATTCATCCCCAAATCTACCAAAACTTGTGTTGTGCCCTTTGCTTGGGCAGTGTGAGAGCTGCAAAGCTCTGCTCCCCTCCTCAGAGCCTCGCACATGGCAGATGGGCTCATGTTCCTGAGCACTAGCCCTGGGACAAAGCTACAAATTCCTCCATTTTTCTGTTATAATTGGCCAACAGACCTCCTCCTTGCCTTCACCACGCAGCAGACAGCTCAAACTGCAAGGAGCGAGCAGGAGGATGATGATGGTCTCCTGCCCGAGCACTGTCCACTGCTCTCCCAAGAGGAGCTTTGAAGGCTTGAGCAAGCACCAGCCCCTGAACCGAACCAAAATCAATGCAGTGCAGTTGTCAGTGCTGCGGGCATCTCTGCATGGATGGATGTCACCAAGTCAGCAAATGGGACCAGTTCTTGTTAGTCTGAGCCTTTACTTTAGTTTTAGTTTGGGTTTGGTTTTTGCTGGTTTGGTGTCCTGTTCAGCTAAAACAGGCCTGAAGTACAAAATGCAAGAGGTTGGAATTTGTGTGGTGATGTCAGACTAGACTGGAGAGGCACAGGCTGAGATTCACAAAATCTGCAGTTTTCAGAGAGACAGTGACTAGAAACCAGTAGTTCAGTTCTCTGACTAGCATTTCATTGGTTTAATAAATCAGTTAGTTTTTAATTGTATTTTTCTTATACATAATTATCATTCTGTAGTAAGTAATGCTTGATTTTAAAATATTTTTTATGGACTTTGTAATTGAATTCTAGTTTGCCACCCAGTGCAATTTGATATAGGAATAAAATATAAAATGAAGTAATAAAACTAATCTGGCAAATACAAAAATTCACAAATCTAGCATACCAAAACGCAGAACTGCCTTAAACTGTGTGCAGATATAATGCACGGTTCTGGTTAGAAAAAGGTTTCCAATTTAGTGTATAGTTTGAGTTTAGTTACAATTCAGTGTGTTTTAATGATTACCAGCCACTGGACTGAAACTTACTTTAGGGAAATAACTAAAAAGTACAGCTGCAGAACAAGATTAGAATTGATTATTTAAATGAATGTTTCCTGCTTGCTGATTTAAATCATGATTAAAATGGGTGATTTAAGTCACTTCTATTTATATCATTTTGTGCAGTTTGGAGACTGGCAATCCAAGTCCGGAGATGTGATTTCCTCTCTCAAAATGACAGAACTGCCTCTAGTCAACCACAATTAAATTTTGGAGTCCTCTTGCCTTCACTAGTTATTGAAGTATTTTTTTTTCTGCCTCTGCTTTAGCAAAGTACATTTATATCACAAGTTATCTAGTTACTGTTTCCTTTGGCCTCTTTATTCAACCTATGTGTTGATCTTTTTTTTGTCTGAAAAAAAAGTCACTTTTTTGGTTTTCTTGTCCTTCCTCACTGCAGTGATGGTTTCCCTAACAACTCTTCCCAGCACTTGTAGGAGGAGGATATCGACACGTGTAAATACTGCAGCTACTGTGGTTAGTGAGTGACTCTCATCAGCAGACCGTGGTGATGGGTGTCGAATGTTCTTGACTCATTACAATGCAAAAATCACCATGAGGGTGGTTTAAAGTTAGCGTGCTTTCCTTTGCATTTGCATCAGACTAGGAGCCCACACACAGTTGTTCAGTGATAAATCTATGAACTGCGGTAATTTGTTGGATTGCCCCCACATTGCTTATGGTTGTCTGTCTGGCTTATGGTTTAGAGTGACTTAGTATGGTATGGTCTGACTTCATATGATAAAAGTTTTGTATTACCTTTACAGTTTCATTTAAGGGAATAATCTTATGTAGCTGAAGAGTTCTGGTAGTCATTGCAAACAGAAGACATGAGAGCTTTCACTGTAACCTAGAGGTTAATCTCCATCAAGCCATTACTGAAAATACAAGAGATCATAATGAAATCTTCAATTTTTTGAATATCAGTTGCCTAAAGCCTGACAGAATGAATATGAGAGGCTCTTTGACTGACTTTGAAGAGATGGAAAAAGCACAGGTTTTGTTCAGTCAAACATCCAAGGTTATTTTTTTCCCTTTTTGAAACATTAATAATTCTTCTGATAATAAGTAAATTAGGTGATGTGTAATGCAAAGGGGAACGTAAAATGCACTGTCCTTGCTTCTTTGTACTTCTGTTTCAAACCTATCAAAGGGCACTAACAGCACTCCTGGGGTTAAGAACATTCAGAAGGTTATCATCTCATCACATCCTGTAATTATGTGGGGTAGTTTCATAGGATGGCTGGAGTTTGGTTCTGAAAAAGGTCTTTTTTAGTGAGAGCCAGCCCTACTGAGTAACAAATAGAGTTTTTAAAGGAAAGGACATTTTTTGAAGGGGAAGGAAAAAAAAAGCAAAACCGAAGACTTGAGGCTTAAAGAAGCGATATTATGCTGTCAGTGTCCCTAAATTAACCAAGCAACTGACCTACACTTCAAAGGATTTTTACATTAGTGTCAGAAGGGATTGAGTCATTCTCCTTCAGATAAACAACTCGTGTATCCTCTCATACATCCTTAATAAAGATAATTCACACTGGGGCCATTCATGTTTCCATCAGGCTCTGCATCAAGAACAATTTGTCATGCAAGGAAGCATAAGTAAAGGAAATCAATCTCGCAGGAGCTAATGAGAGTGCAGAAGTCCTACACACCTTCTCCAAAACTGGTTTCCTGACAGCATTTGGGCACTGGAGTCAGTGGTTCACTGTCCCGTGAATCACAGATCTGGCCATGGTGGAGGAAGAGTGCCTTGGCAAAGGGGCAAAGGAGGAAAGCTTTTACTGTGGTCTGACTATACAGCCACAAGTGGGATTTTTTTGGGTCTTCATACTACATAGCACTTTTGCTTCCAAAAAAAAAAAAAAAAAAAAAAAAAATTGGTTTTATATATAGGTTAAAGAATATATTTTCTCAAAAGTGTTATGAGGCACCTATTGTACTTCAGGTTTCTGTGTGTGCTTCTTAGGCAATCTCATGTTGCAGTGAAGTGATGGGTTAAGTGAGGCATTTGGTTTAGTCTCAGAAGAGCAGCCTTCAGGTTCAAGAGTAAGTGAGGGCATGGTTAGGAATTGCCTTAGTGCATCAGAGGTGTTCAGTTCCCTCCGTCCTTCTCGCATGGTGAGTCAGCAGAGGGGAGAAGGGTCTCAGATACTACCTCCACAGTGAAATTAGGAAGAGGCAGAAAGGCCTACAGCTTCATCCAAGATAATTCAGAATTAACACAACATCAAATAGACCATACATGGCAAATTCCTGATATATTTTAATTGGGACATTGAATTAACTTTCAGTTGCATTAGAAGCTGGAAGAGTATGTGCCATTCTGCTGTTTACTTGGCTTTCTTCTTTCTTTTTTTTCTTTCTGGTAGATATAAAAAAATTAACAACTTGTCTTTAGATATTTATTGCAGATGAAGATGATTCTGCTGGTTAAATTTTTAAAAAGAGACAAAACCAGTCTGTATCAGAGCTTTCAAGCTGCTTACAGCATAAGCACAAGTAGGACAGACACATCTCCATGATACCTTGGGACCTGCTGAAACAACATGTCTTCCCAGGTCCCAGGTCCATTTTCCAGTGGAGATGCCTGTGGACAACCTGTTCAGAAGTGCTAATCAGCATTTCTGGAGACACACTGAGCCAGTGTCTTCTGTGTAGTGTTACTGTGGACTAATTTTGTGCTTATTTCTCTTAACTCATAATTGTAGCTGTTAACTTCATCAAGACAGCTCTTCGGGTTGACCTTTTCCTAATGAAATAGGAAACAATAATAAAATCCTGCTGACTTCCAGGGAAGTTGCTTTGGATGCAAAGTTGCATTATTAGGAACATGCTCACTGTCTGATGCAACAGAATTTGGGAGAGACGTGATTCCTTGTCTCTCCTCTTTGCTGGAGAATGAAACATTAAACTATATCTTCAAGGCAATTTCCCAGGTGTTTTCTGCTTGTAGTGGAATTTATCAGACTGGAAGTTAGAACTTTATCTTTTTTTAATTTAAATACAGAAAAAAAAAGTCACTTACTGTTTCAAAATTTTATTTTTAAATAACAGTCACTCTTTGCTGAGTTTGAACCTCAGTCACTTGTTTTTCCAAATTGAACTATTGAATACCAGCAGCCCTCCTTCTTATGTTGGGAAAGTTGATAGAGTTGACAGAATATGGTTGAAAAGGCATGGTTTACTCTTAGGTTGTTGAAGGTTTTTCCCTATTCAGGAAGGGGTGACAGTAGTAGAGCTTCCCACAGCTGTGTTCAGAAATTCTAGTGATGTGAAATGGAGATTTTTATTTTTTTTTTAGGACATATTTGGTCTTACAATCACTGTTACACTTGGTAGGATAAAATGGTGATACCAGGTTTTATGCTTTGAGGAGGAAGGGAAAATAATTCTATGTTTTTTATAAAATTTAAAAGTCTGTTTCTGTCAATGGAGACTAGCCTTCCACAGACAGATATATTGTACCTCCATGGGATGCATCCAGCACTGGGCATTGTTGCAAGTGCAATACTAGATTACTCTCAGTGAAGCACTCACTTATTTCAAATAAGACTGGTATTGTCTTAAAAATTATATAGGGAAGATAATATCCAGCTAAGCAGGGAAACAGAAGCAATTAATGAAGGGCAAAATATGGGGTACTTGGTTTGAAAATGTACATAGTTTGGAATGCAAAGCTCAGTGTTCATTATAAAATGTATGCATCCTCACTGCTTTCGGCAGTGAATATTTAGCAGTCCTTGTGGCTAGCTCCAGACAGAATTCACAAAAGCCATAGTTTGCGAAAACCAATTACATGGAAGAGATTATTTTTTTCTTAATCCTTTTTCATTGTTGGAAGTTCTAACCTTACAGCATGGACTTGCCATGCAACCTCAGTTGCATTCATAATAGATCTGTCAGAGTAGCTCCCATTTTTGTGTGGCAGTGGCTAATATTCAAACATATAAGAACAGTGGACAGGGATGTGTTCACCCTTCTCTTTCATCAAGAACTGTCTTTTTATTTATGCCGAATCTCAGTGTGTCTCCATTTTGATTATGGCCTTTAGTCCAAACAAGAGAGAGAAAGCTGCAGAAGCCCAAGGGCCAGACTGAGTTTTGCTTACTTGTTGGTCAAAGAGCTTGGATGACTGTATGTTTGTTTAATGGTAATGGTGGCAGAAAATTAACTGTGTTGACCTTAAAACACCAAGTGGCCTCTGCCTATTACTCCTCTGTGGCATGTACTCTTAAAGCATGAATAGCAGAAGTGAATGCTTCTGTGAGTAGAGATCCAGATTTGTATATTATTTTTTAAGTGCTGTAGAATACTTCAGGATGAAAGATGATACATGAATAGCCAGATGAGATTGATTGTTAACATTAAGCATCAAGCCAAAAATACCTTGATTTCCTGGAACCACAGATGTAAATCTTGGCAGAATCACCTCAGTGTTTATCTTTTCCTGTTATGTGAATTAAAGACTAGCCATTTTATTGTGTTTTCTTCTATTGGATGAGATCTTAATGACTGAGACCCCATCTGATATATGTGGCCATTACACTCCATTACCACTTTCCGTAACGGTAGAAATTTGCCAAATCACTTTAGACAGAATTTTGTCTTGCACAATGTACTGTTTACTAATTGCCTACAGCCTTCAACGCTGTAGTAGCTATCCATCAAGGGAATGCCTCTTTGGCAGTGCACATCTCATTGAATGACATTGAGTTTCTGATCATCGTAACAGGCTCACTTCTTCCTGAAGGACATGTGGAGCTTGAAGGCGTCAGGACTGGACATTGTTTCTAAGCTTTATGGATTCCTCTGCCATAAATAGATTCATCATTTTAGCTTATTGCTATTATTGCATTATTGATAGATTTCCTAAGGGTAGCTCAAGAGAATGTTCCTAGGGAGTCAAAGGCTTTGCATAATTAGGAAAACTTACTTTCTAGAGTCTCTAGGAAGTAGTTGGCCTTGCCACACTTCACCTCACTGTGATGTATTACAGGCAGTTTTGTTGAAAACAAATACGTACAAGGACCCAAGCATTCTATTCTTACATTACCACTTAATCATACCCCTCATAGGCTCCAGCAAAGTTCCTTAGTCAATGCTGTATACTCAAGTCATTGGCTCTGAGACCTTTAAAGTTTTAGTATGGCTTTTTTTTTCCTTTTTTAAAGTAAAGAAAATAACCACATTTGCATCTCTGTGACTTAGCCCTTTTAGCCTTGCTATTTTGGACAGTCAGTGTATGATTTTGAAGCTGCTAGGTTTTTCCTGGGGCTGGTGCAGGTCATCTTTAACGAGATTGATTTTCTAATAGTTTGCATCAAAGGGCAGAGATAGCCATCAGTGTGTCTTTTCATTTGATACTTTCTGACACAGTAAAGGACAAACTCATTTTCACCATTTGCTCAAAGTGGTCTCCGATAGTAAAGCTCCTGTTAGAATATTATTTATGGAACACAAAAGTATCACAAGGTCCAACCTGATTAACTTAAGTGGCTCTTCTTTGCAATCCATTCCTCTGAGCAGGTGCCTGATAGATGGACGGTTATTGCCCTGTTTGTATTTAAAGCAGTTATTTCTCCAGTTATAAATTTGCTGTGGGTTATTTCCAGCTGTCTCAAAAGCCAGTGAAATCTTTTTAGAAACCTTACAGTCCTTTGAAATTTAAAAAAAAAAAAAAAAAAAAAAAAGTGCTCTATGTAAAGAGAAAAGTGACAAAAACAATTAATATGAAAGTAAATACAGCCATAGTCTTTCCTAATCACCAGTGATAGTGGCACAGGTGTCTGGCACTGGCCATCCTTATTGCAGTTGTGGCATTACTGTATATTATTTTTGCTTTCTCAGAGACATTTGCCATGAGCAGTAGTACGAAGCAGATGTGCCCTTGAAATTCTCTTTGTTTGACTGTGCATTTCATTTCTGAACTGGAAATTGATGTTCAGATCTTTCTGCAAGGATAAATACTTTATTTTCATGGTAACCATTTGTCTTTCCTCTGAAGAGAAAATACCATTATCCATCCAGTCCAGTGAATACACAGTTTTAAGGCCTGGTCACTATTTTGAAAGATGCATATAGTACACAAGTAAAGATCAGAAAGCTTGAGCTCCTCTGTATTGCATGAATTTTCTATAACATGTCTGCAAGTTGAGGAGATATTTATAAAGCAGAGTTTCTTCATAGAAGAAATAGAAAAAAAAAAGTCTTAGAAATTATCTTCTCCTGTCCTCCTGAAACCACTACAGTGTCGTAGAAATGTTATCTTACAAAAATTACTTGTCTGAGCCTATGAAGCTGCAGAATTCTTAATTTTTTGCTGCCTAATGCTTTAGTCTCCTCCTTACTTATTTTTTGTTTTAACCCCCACAGTATCCTTGCACAGCTTCCTCCAGTGCAGGAAAGTTGAGTGTGTTCTTGCCCAGACCAGGAGCATTTCCACTGAATTCAGCAGAGCTACCTGCAAAGCACATAGATGAACTAGGGTCTTGGTGCAACACTGGACAAAGGCTTGTGAAGTCTCCATCTTCCATTCAAGGCTTTCACACTTACATTTCTGCTGTGGCTAACACAGTATTCATTGACTTTCTGTAAATTCCTACATTCAGAAATAGTCAGCAGAGAAATCTATTTCCAGCCATGGTGGATCACTGCAGAAACTTTGAGATGTATGCTTATTAAGGGGTTCTTCAGATCTCATATTTCTAAAGTAGCTCTGAATTCAGTTTTAAAAGTCTATTAATTTTCATTTGAAAGTCTAGTTATCAGTTTGATAGGCAGCCTTATAGTAGAGGACTCTAAGAAAACTGTAACTATTACTTGAAGGTTAATTCATCTTGTGGCATCAAATGTGTAAGACTACCAAACTGAAATGGGGATGGGGTTTGTAAGTATTCTGCATTTCTAAAAATCAAGCCATTTACCTAAATGTCTAGATTAAGGCTTAAAATGCCAAGCAACCCAGTTTAAAAAGGCTACTCTGGAATCCTTGTGGAGGCAGACATTTACAGAAGATCTCTGTACCTAGATATCTGCTCAGCTTCTAAAGAACTTATAAAACCCTGGAATTACGAGTTCTGATTTATGCCCGACTGCAAGACTGGTGGGTAATTGCACCATTCTGTTGTCTTTCTAAATTGAAATACATCTATTTCTGTTTGCGATGATAAATCTGATAATAAAATCTTAATTGGAAAAAAGCAATTTGTCGGTGCAGCAATTAGCAGTGGAACAGCTGCTTCGTTAACATACAGATGCAGGGTAATGGCTTCTGAATCAAATGGGACTCAGTGAACTCTCTGGTGAAGAGGTTCCTCCTGACACTATTACACGTTTTGCTTTTTCCAAGCATTGTGTTTTCTGTTGCTCATGAGTCTGACCTGCTTTAATTCGGTGTTATTCAAGTGCCTCTGATACCCTTCTCAACATTATCTGAGCTTTCTCTGTGCAAAATCAGAAGCAGTTACATAGCTCCTATTCAGATGATTTACTGTGTCAAACTTAGCTGCCTGCTCTGATGTCTGAATTCAAGAGAGTGAAAAAAAAACTCAAATAGTCTGTTGAGCGAGACTGCAGGTCCATGGATTTATGCTGTGAGCTGTATTGAAACCCCAGCTCTGAAAGCTTTGCCCGGGTGTTGCACCCACAGATTGTCCCTGACCTGTGCAGGGAACTGTTGTCTGGCACTCCTGGACACGAGCAGGTCTTGGTCACTCGGCCTTTCCAAATTTGATGCCGTTGTAGGTACCACCATTGTAGGTACAGCCTCATTTCTGCTGAAAGTCCTTCACAAGCCAAAGTCCTACGTGTATGTCACTAAGTCTTTGACATTTCTCCCTTTTCATAGTGAAAACTCTTCTTGGGCAGAGGTTTGATGTTGGAGGTTTACTTATTTGCTTGAAAGATGATGGGGAAACCTGTAGTCCCGCTGGTAGACCCTTATATCTGTCTGTGGACACCAGACTACAAGGTTCAGTTTTCATCAGTACTGAGCAGCCTGTAAATGTCCATTGCAAAAGCTGAAACTTCAGCTGTCCGGCACGGCTGAAATCAGTCCACCTTATAGAAACCTGTGTTGGAAAGGCTGGGTCAGTCTTAGAACACGTAAAGACATTTCCTCTGTAGCAGACATTTGATATTACTTGAATGTATAAACAGCTGCATGGTTTTAAATCTCTTCTCTCCAGCTGATACATCATTTAGTCCTTTGGTTTTTTCTGCTCTTGAAATCTCTTTCCCAGATGTGTGGGAACACTGAACTCACTTTTCTGGTTCCTTGGTATGATTAGGGTAACTGTACATGGTTTTTTCATGAGGGCAGTAATACCAGGAGGAATTCATGCTGAAAATCATTTAAATCAGAACATGAATATTTGTTAGGCTATTTACCATAGCATCATAATTGTTGCAAGGTGTTGTGGCTGTTATGGTGATCACCAGGCAGCCTTGTAAACAGGGCAGAGTATTAGTTTGAAAATTGGTGATATCTCCCTAGGAGGGAGCTCTGTTTTGCAGTCCAGTACTATGCCCAGCTAAAGGGATAGTGAGTAAAAATCTCAGGAAGGCCTAAAATCCACATTTTCAAATGTGTTACTTCAGTGCTTGAAGATGCAGTCTTAGGCACTTGTTTGCCATTTTTGGTTTAGAGAATATTTGAATATTCTATTAAGTGTCTATCTGGATATCCAGAGATGGAAATACAGCAAGTCTACTCATATCCTAAATGGCATATTCACTGGGGCACTAACTGAGATTTCTATATCACTTAGTTCGTGGATTTGGGGTTTTTTTTAAGTCTGTTTACAGTTCCTACTTTTGTCACAAGTGATGTTGCTTGGCATTGCTTAATGTCACACCTAGATAATGGAGTTCAAAGAAATAAGAAAAACAATTCTGAGTAGGTCACCCCTCAGTCTCCTCTTTTCCAGGCTAAAGAGACCCAGCTCCCTCAGCCTTTCCTCATAAGGGAGATGCTCCATTCCCTTAATCATCTTTGTGGCTCTGCGCTGGACTCTCTCCAGCAGTTCCCTGTCCCTCTTGAACTGAGGGGCCCAGAACTGGACACAATATTCCAGATGAGGTCTCACCAGGGCAGAGTAGAGGGGGAGGAGAACCTCTCTCGACCTACTGACCACCCCCCTTCTGATACACCCCAGGATGCCATTGGCCTTCTTGTCCACGAGGGCACAAAGAGGAGACTGAGGGGTGACCTAATCAATGTTTATAAATACGTAAAGGGTGAGCGTCAGGAGGATGGAGCCAGGCTCTTCTCTGTGACATCCAGTGATAGGACAAGGGGCAATGGGTTCAAGCTGGAACATAGGAGGTTCCACTTGAATATGAGAAAAAACTTCTTCACGGTGAGGGTGACAGAGCACTGGAACAGGCTGCCCAGAGAGGTTGTGGAGTCTCCTTCTCTGGAGATATTCAAAGCCCGCCTGGATGCGTTCCTGTGTGATCTGATCCAGGTGTTCCTGCTCCGGCAGGGGGATTGGACTAGATGATCTTTCGAGGTCCCTTCCAATCTCTAACATTCTGTGATTCTGTGATTTATTATTGAAAATAATGTCAAATATATTGTTTTCAGACAAAGGTGTCTGGCTTTCAGAGCCCTTTTAACCACAAAATAACAAGCCGAGAATACTGGCATCAGCTTTCTATGCCCTAAATGAATAAACAGTTCAAGCCTGACGTGCTGTAGAGCCCAGCAATTTGTAGCTATGCTCTTGTGAAGTGAACACAACATGCTCTTCGGTTAGGCTTGTGATGATGAATGCCCCATTTTCCCTGTCTTCAGTGACTGTACAGGGTACAGAGCAAATGAAAGCGTAGGCCTGAATGCTTACTTACTCTAGGTGTATTTCTGGAGTGCTGTTTTTCTGCAACTGTAAATACTCAAAGCAAAAGATTGCATTTGTTGTGAATAGAAGTACCTTCCACTGTAATGCTGTATTTGCTTACAGTATTAACACCCCCTGGAGATCCCTGATTAAATGCAAAGTGTTGGTCTGGAAGATGTTTCTAAATACACCCAAACTTCTATATTAAATAAATGCCATGGCAACTTTTGAAATAGAGCCTTATGCTCTTCATTTCTCAAATCAGTTATGTCTGCTTTCTGAAAAAAGGTTTGACGGGAAGGACATCGTTGCTGGTATAAATCAAGAATATTTCCACCACACAGTGATTTTTTATAGCCTGACTTATTCTGTGATCATCTGATTTGTGTCTTTGTCTCTGTGGCTGAGTGTACCTCTGATATGTATTTTATTTTTTTTTAATTCATTGACCAGCTCCGACCTTGGCAGTAAGATAGACATCTTAAAGATGATGAAGTTCTTTCAGGTGACATAAGGATAAGTAATGGCAGGATGAAAGAACAGGCAGAAGCAAGTGTTGTGAATCTGTGACTTATTGGAGACTGGAAAAGCTGAATGATGGACAATCAGGTCGAAAGGTGGAACAGTGCAAAGCAGAGGGAGTTTGAGATATTGTGACCAATGCCATTTTGCCAGGTTTTCATCCTGTTAGACACCAGCATCAATCTACCACAAGAGGTGAAACCTGAGGGAACTTAGTTCTGGTGCTCCTGGATCTAGCAGGTAGCTGCAAAGCATGCAAAACACTACCACAGTCATGGGGCATCACTGTAAGCCACCATGGTGTTAGTGATACCCTTCTGGGTGCCACCGTGTCTCACCCCCACTCTCAGTGCACATATTGGGTTCAGTCCAACTCAGGAGACAGTGACAGTTCATGTCACAGAAGGGTGACACCATTAGAGGTTGACAATACAGACGAAGACGTATCACCTAAAATGTAAATGGTGCAGGGCTACATTCTGACGTACTTGACTGTTATTTTTTGGACAATAATCGAGCGTGCCAGGGTGACAATGACATTGTTGTTTTCTGTAACAGAGGTTTATCTCGTGTTGTTTATAACAGCCTAGGGGATGGGAACTTAAGTAGTTGTTCAGAAACCATTTGCAATCAGCAGTGAGGTGCTGATTTTTGCAATTAGTAGGAAGGGCTAAGAGGAGTTCAGAATCCCATCTTTTATTCGATTTGAAATCTGATCAGCCTTCCCAGCAGCATGCGGAGTGGGGCCACAGTCGCATTTGTGCATCCACCATAAAATCATCCATGAGGCAGCCAATTCCTGCAATTCGTTTGGATGTGACATGCCAGCTTTAATAAAATGTAGCAATTTCAGGCACACAGTGATAATCACTTTTGCTTGTGGGCTCTGAGGAGACATTAAGTGGTGAGGTTTTGGTCTTTTCTTACAGCAAGAAACAAATGTGTCTTAAAAATAGCTCCAGTATTAGATATTGGTGAAGTGCAAAGCCAGCTTTCAGCAGACTGCAAAATGTGGGCTGCTGATAGCTACAGCTATTCAATACCACAAAAAAATTTTAAATGCAATGTGATAGTTAGATCTTGAGGATGGGAATGAACTCCTTGACACACACTTCTCTGGCAAGAGTAAGGAAGCAACTGTGATAGGAAAAGTGTTATCAGAAGAGTGGGTGGGTGTTGGTGCTTGTCTTGGAGCCCACTGGGGATATGGTTGGGTCAGTTCGCCAGAGCATGGGGGAGAAGACGCTGCAAACCCACGCTGCATTGGCAGGAGCATGAAGGAGACACCAGGGCTGTCTCCACTGACACAAAGCCAGATGCATTATTTATTTTTCCCCAGAGTCAGCTGTCATACAGTGGTTGTTTCGCTCTAAAAGCATCAGTTGTGACAGCCTCCCTGAGCTGCTCGTTAGCAAGCTAACCAGCAGTGATCCTCCACACCTCCACAGGGACCAAAAGGCCTTGTCACCACTTTGTTTCTACGCTGGGATAAATTACTGGGGTTGTCCTGCAGATAAAATACCTACATTCCTGGATAAGTTTCATTGGCCCCTGGTGCAGGGGCTTGCATGACCACGGCGTTGGGAAGGTTTGATGGTATGAAAGGGGCTGAGCAGTGCAGTATGAATGGCTTTTTTTGCTGATTTGCATCTTACCCTCAGCCCCAGTTCCCAGCCTATTTTACTGCTAAAGCCAACAAAAAGTGGCTGCCGGAGCCGCAGTGGCTGTTGCTGTGACGCATCTGCAGGCTCTCCCCTCGCCACACCTCTCAACACCGTTCGTTAGCGGTGAAAGGTGACATTAATTTATGTGCTGACCTTCTTCAACACTTCTCAGAGCCTGGGCTCTCACCACCCAGGCTACTGAAGTAGGTGCCTTAGAAGCTTGTCTCCACAGCACTGTCAGCGGGAGCCCTCGAAAGCCCTCGGAAAGGTTCAAACGACACCACCGAGAGCCAAGCTGTTGCTGTCAAATCTAGCAGCCAAATGCACTGAGACACTACTCTCTCCTTGGTTTGCTTTGAAGTCATCAGTGATGTCATGAGTCCCTCTGGAGAGCACCATGCTGCCTCACGCTCCCACGATGGCCCTGAAGGCATCGCCCCAGCGTTGTCCCCCAAGTTCTGCGTAGGGTGTCCCATGTCCAACTGTGCACAGAGGCCTCCCGTTCCCCCTCTTGCAGGACCCCTGGAGCTACTACAGCAGTTGCAAAGAGAAGAACAGATATGAAGAAGATACTGTGAGTGTCAGCTGGCCGGCCGCACACAGAGCTGCAGCCTGAAGGAGCACCATCTGACCAGGCGGTGCCTGTGGAGAAGTGCTAAATTCCTCTTCGGCAGAAGCCAAATCTTCCTGAGGCGGTTATCAGCCTTTCACACTCCCTGTGCTCTTGGCTTCCTGCAAACTCATGGACAGATCCTGAAGCACACGTCTGCCTGCTGGCCCAATCCCTCCGAACCGACCCTCCGTCTCACCAACAGGACTTCTGCCCCAGCTCTGCTTGGACAGAGGAGACTGGGAGTTCTCCACCATAGCAGATGGCCTCAATCAGGAGGGAGGTGAATTTTAAAAAGGTTGGGCTTTCTGTCTAAACAATGGTCAATAGATAAAATACAAAACATCTGAAACTCCTCTTATTAAGACTATCAGGGTAGATTTATTCTGCTCTGTGGCCTGGAAATGCCATTATACTTTTTGCTTCTTGTGAACTGGGTAGCCTGTGGCGTCTCCGTGTTCCTCTCATTATGTTGTGTATCTGCCAAAGGCATTTCTCACTCCTTTGGTGGCAACTGGTACGTTAGATAAATTCACTCCTTCCAGCAGATGGTGATGCTGCTGCCCCGTCTGTAAGTGTGCGCTGCCCAAACAGCTCCTATCACTCCTGCTCTTCTCCTTTACTTGATATTCAGGCTTGAGGCTTCCAAGGGATTTTCTTACATCAGTTTTTATATGACACCTTTTCACTGGACTTGTGATCAAAAGAAAAAGCCAGGCTTATTTTCTCAGTAAGTGTCATGGTAATGGGAGAGATCTAGGCCAAACTTTAGGGGAAACTTTTTAGCAGTACGATAGCTAAGCACTGCGGTGGTAGAACATGAGATGACAAAACACCCTCAGAAGTAGCAGAGTAGTAAGAGTATTTGTAGTAGTAAAAGTAGCAAACAGAATATCTGTTGAGAAGGGTTTAGGTGTTGCTGATCCATCTTTGAGGCCATGAGATGGACAAAACTTATTGAACAATAATTACTGGGGTTGAACGGGTCATTCGAGGGC